>NC_056726.1:3353457-3653457 GCF_019279795.1 Protopterus annectens | reverse complement strand
ATGACCATGAAGCACACTTTGCTGGATTAGGGGTGACTCTGTGAGAGGAAGAACTAGACAAAACAGAAGCTGCTAACCTGAAGGAAGATGACACATGAAAAAAAAAAGATGACAGAAAAGTATTTGGCAAGGCTGCAGATGCTAAAGTTTGAATAGAGAAATAGTGAATTTATACTCCCATGAAGTCCTAATTCTGGGAAGTGATGTAGTAATGCTACAGAGCATGAATAGTGAAGTAGAGAAAATTGACCATGCACATATTATTAAGGAAGGAAGACTCATGTTCAGACCCACCAAAGTTTGTAGTACTGAGGATTCTTTTAAAGGAACTTCTTACCAGGAATTGTACCTTTAATATTACAATAGGGTGCCTTATTCTTGCCTGATGAGAGATATTAAATTGAGAGTCAGTAAATTGCTTTGTGGGAAGCAAATTTTAACATTTCATTGTTTTTGGTAGACACAATGATACTAGGAAAACAAAGTCAGTTTTGCAGGAAGTTAGAGAAGTTAAAGAAATTTTGTATAAAGTTTGGCGTGAAACTATCATTTGTAGATATCTTACCTGACCATAAATTTGGATGGTCATTAACTAAGACAGATAATATTTATTGTAAATAACTGTATTAGGAAGCCAATGCATAGACTGGGAAATGAACATTTCAATTTGAGAATACAAGGTTTTGAAAAATGGTTATTTTTCTAAGGACAATTATCACCTGAGCCATACGCAGAATAAAATTATTGGTGCAAAGTTATTGAATCTTGTAAAATAGGTTTTAGATGTCCAACTTACTTCAGTTTGAACCAAATTCCTGAAGAGAGTTTTCTTTCATCATAATGTATGAAGTCTAACAAGAGTGACATGGAAACTGTATTTCTAGAAGGAAATATATTGATGTAGGAATTCTAACAGAAACTTGGTACCATAACTGCATGTTTCCTGTAAATGTTACAGAAGGAGCAGATCTGATGGGGGAATTTTGATTTATATTAAAAAAATGCTATTGCTCACTATTTGTGTCAATTGACTGGAATACTTTTATAAAGCTGAAAGTCGAACAGAATGCACCAGAACTCCAAAAGCAAAAAAAGTAAGAATTTGTTCTATGCAGGAGCGCAAGTCTCCCCCTCACCCCCCCCCCCTCCCATACACCCTGCTGACTATGCATGCACCAGCTGTGAGATCGCACTACAGCAGGGAAAAAATCCTTGACCCCACTGTACCACCATCTCATCGACTTTTCTGTTTTCAGTGTTTTTTGTTTGATATAATGCTGCTGTTCTCCTTTTGGTGTTATAAATGTGTCCCTAAACTACTGTATCAGATATAATTTGTGTGAAACTAATATGTAAGAACTGAACTGTTCAGCTAGTAGGGTTTTACAGAAGTTTTTCATTCAACAGACAGACAAAAATTTAATCCTGAAATTTCCAAACAAGATAAGATGTGTTTATACAGGAAATTGGAGTACACCCAACATTCGTTCATAGGTTCATAGGTTCATACTAGGCTATCTGCCCTAGGGCATTTATAAGCCTAGCCAGAGTGTGTTTGGCTTTCGCCACCCATTTTAAATTAATTTTGCTATGCCCTTTTTCGAGGTTAGTATACTGTGCCTCTGTCTAACAGTGACACAAAAGTGATACCCGGGGTAAACCTACAATCTCCCATCCACTCATCAAGATTCCTCTTGAAGAGAGTCAATGAGGGACTCTGCCTAACTTGGACTGGGATTTTATTCCAGAGTGAAGGGAGCCTCCGGGTTATGAATCTGTCCCTCCAGCATGTCCTATTTATTTCAGTGCTGAGGTTCAAGTCTCTCGAGCGCGTAGCTCAATGGGATTTGGATTTTCTGAGGTGCAGCATGTCCATTAATTCCGGGTTGGACATGGCTTTATACATCAGGCACAGATCGCCTCTCAGCGGGCGGTATGCCACTGAGTAGAGCTGGAGTTTCTTTAACCGGGCAGCATATGGCATCTGTTTGAGCCTTTGATCCTCTTGGTGAGGTACTTTTGGGGTCTTTCCAGTTGCTGCAGGTGTCTGGTAAGGTACATCCCAAAAGGGGCATTGTACTCAATTATGGGCCTAATGAGGGATGAGTAAAGAGGCACGATGACCTCCCCTGATCTAGATGTGAATCCCTTCAAGATTAGGTGGGCTATATAAAATGTTTTTCTAACCACTTTGGCCACGTGGTTTTCAAATGAGAGATTGCTATCAACTTGGGTCCCCAGGTCCCTAAGTACTTCTTCCGTACTTAATGGATTACCACCTATGTGGTAATTTGTGGGCACTTTGTTTTTGCCAAAGGGGATGACTATACACTTTTTGGCATTTAGCTTGAGGCCATGGCTCTGGCACCAGTTGTCTGTTTCTATGAGGCCCTTTTGTAGGATGCTTGTGTTGGCTGGAGAGTCTATTATGGCGCTTAGTTTGCAGTCATCTGCAAATTTGGTCAGCCACAGTCCTTCCTTGTTGGCCTGTACCTCCAGCAAATATATACCGAACAAGAGAGGTCCCAGGACTGAGCCTTGTGGGATGCCACTTGTAACTGGTTTGGAGTCTGACATGGCTCCAGCAATTCTAACCATGTGGGTTCTGTCCTTGAGCCAGTTTGCAACCCATCTAGTGACATAGGGGTTTATATTTAAGCTGGTGAGCTTATCTATAATGCCCGAGTGGGGTATTGTATCGAAGGCTTTTGCGAGGTCCAGGTAGGCTGTGTGGACCACCTTCCCCTTGTCAATGGCCTTGGTGACTATTTCAAAGAAATTGACCAGGTTTAAGAGGCAGGATCTGCCCTTAACAAAGCCGAACTGGGTAGGATCCAGTGTCTATAGGTCCCCAATATCTTTATTTATGAGGTGCATGATAATCCTTTCCATAGCTTTGCAGACCAAGCTAGTCAGGCTTATGGGGCGATAGTTTCCAGGATCCATTGAGGCACCACCTTTGTGGAGAGGGACCACTGTTGCTGTACGCCACTCTTTGGGTACATATCCTGTAGTAAGGCTGAGATTGAACAGTAGTTTTATGTTTGGGTTTAGCTCTTCTTGGAGTTCATGTAGGTCGCAGCCTAGGACACCGTCTGGTCCCATTGATGCTATGTTTTTTGCTTTGGAGTGGGCGGCTCTTACCTGAGCATCTGAGATGTCAGGGGGGGCAGCACTCTGCTGGGATAGATATTTGCCCTTTTGGTGGGGGGGGGGAGTTTGCGCTGAAACTGTCAGCTAGGGTGTTGGCAATGTCTGTGGGTTCGGTGTATTTTTTGTCATCTTGGACTAATTCTGAGCATGTCTGGGAATTCCCACCCAGGTTCCTAACATAACTAAAGAAAGCCTTGTGATTATCCTTAGTGTCATGTGCAATTTTTCTCTTGAAGCTGGCCTTAGAAGATTTTATGAGTGCCCGTAGTTTTTTGCTAATACTGATCAGAGATGCCTTCCCTTTTTGGGATTTTGCCCTATCATGTAGTAGTTTCCTCCTTCTGTTGTATAGTTTGTTTATGGCTGGGGTCCACCAGACAGGATGCCTGCCTTTGGAAGACTGGGTCCAGGTAGGCTGTGTGGACCACCTTCCCCTTGTCAATGGCCTTGGTGACTGTTTCAAAGAAATCGACCAGGTTTGAGGCAGGATCTGCCAGGATCTGGTTTTATTTGGGATTGCATGATCCATGCATTCCTGAAGGTGTTCATAGAATGCGGTTATAAAGGATTCTGCGGTCTGGGCCGTATTTTCCACAGGCCCGGGGGCTTTGAAGGATTCCACCTCAGTTTTGTGGAGTGTGAAATTTGCTTTAGAGAAGTTTTTCACTGTGGTTTTCTGGGCAGGGGGTGGGGTCGGGATGTGAAAATCCAGTGAGATTAGTTTATGGTCTGATCTTACCAGTGAGGGATACACTTCTGGTCTGGAGCATAGAGCCCCCATGTTGGTGATGATCAGGTCCAGTATGTTTTCCCTCTTGTGGGAGTGGTAACAAGTTGTTCCATAGCATTTGAGTTTATAAATTCTAGGAATCTTTGGGCTAGGGTGTTGGAGCTAGAGTAATGCTCCCAGTCTATGTTTGGGTAGTTGAAGTCGCCCAATATAATGGTGTTTGGAGAGACCTTCATATTTTCCAGTGTTCTCAGGAAGGCCGAGTGGGGTTCCTGGGTTTGGGAGGGTGGTCTGTTGCAGGCTATAAACTGGAAGGCAGTTTTACCCACTGTTAGTTGCACATGGATAGTCTCTGATGCTTCATGCTGTGTCACCAACCTGGAGGCATGGGTATCTTTGACGAATATTGATACTCCCCCTCCTTTTGGGGTTCGGTCCAAGTTTTGGGGCCGAAAAGCATGGTATGCGGTATAACCTAGTAGTGCTGGGATGATCTCGGGAGCCTTGAACCAGGTTTCTGTTACTGCACAGATATTGATGTTCTCCATGCTAAGGAGAGTTTTGAGTGCATGCATCTTGAGGTTTAGACTTCTGGCATTGAGTAGCATTACTCTTAGTTTCTTATCCCTTGTGATACCTATGGAGGTGGGTTTGTCTTTTGAGCCTTGCCTAAAAAAGGCACTATGGGGGTGCCAAGAGCCTTTGCCAATATCCGAAATCCCAGGGGTGACAGGTGCAAACCATCCCTAGTGAAGCATCGTGGCTTGTTGAGCATGTCATCCCAGGCTGACAGGCATTGGATCCCCTTTGAATGACACCAATACTTAAGCCAATTGTTGAAATTGATCATCTTGTCTTCATATTGTGGCATCATTCTTGGTGAGGGTAAGATGCTACTCAAGGTCAGGGTCATACCGGCCTGGGCTACATGCTCAGATAGCTCCTCTATGTCTCTTTTCATGTAGTCCAGGGAGGTACGCCTCAGGTCATTCACACCAGCATGGACAATGACTGAGTCATATTTGTACTTGTCTTGGAGTGACCTGAGTGCTTGTGTTATGTGGCGGATCCTAGCGCCCAACAGGCAGCTCACCGTGACCTTCTCCTTGTTCAGCCTGATAGGTGGGACGTCAGTGTGTCTGACAATAGAGTCACCTATTACAAGTGTATCAAGTGTGTTGTATAGCCTTAAGGGCTGTGACTGTTCAGCACACTGGCTTTGTGAGCTATGTGTTGCATGTGTTTTGTTTTGGGGTAGCAGTTGCTTGGGTGTCTGCTTTGGAGGTTTCTGCTGCTTAGGCAGATTTTTATTTAGAGCCTCCGAGTATGTTTTTGTGTGTTTATGTGTTTGGTTTGCTGTCGTGGTAGGTCTATGTGAGACTGGAATTGTAGTGAGTATGATTTCCTTCTCCTCCTGACTGGTTACGCCAGTACTGAGTTGAGAGAGCTTAGCCTCCAGTTTGGCTATATGGTTGCTTCTCTCACATGTGTTGGAATTTGTTGGGAGGAGGAGAGGGTTGTCTGTGTACATGAGGCAGTTGTAACATTGCCTCAAGATTCCCAGATTCACCAGCTGGACCAGAGAGGAGATTGACAACTGACCTTTGGACATGCTAGAATAGTATTGGGAATTCCTTTATAATTGTTTGAAAACCTTAGTATCAAAAAATAGGTTTAGTTATGGGATTTTAAATACTATTAATGGTATACCTTTAATGCATTACAACAAGAACAGGAAATATTCCTGATGTACTTTGTTTATCACCATTGCTTTTGGTCAATGATGTTAAAGCTACTGTCAGGCAACTCCCACCATATAAGCATAATTTTAAGATAAAAAATGAGTTGTTACAGTGGTGGAGAAGTTTTTTCAGGGTAAGATTATGATTCTGTTAAATCCAACCTCCAAACTTGGGACTGGTTATGGGTCTTTGATGAAAAAAGCACTATGATAATTGGGATATATTGTGTCACAACTGGATAAGTCAGTTCATCACTATACCTCTTACATTTTGTATGTTTATTATTTTTTATTTACTTTTTTTATACTTGCTATACAGCAAAGATGCATTTAGCAAGAGTAAAAAAAGATGTGATTTTTTTTTTTAGTCATTGCTTTACGGAAGCTTATTATGGTGCCATAAAGCAGTGAGTTTGTTTTTTAATAGGCAATATTTGCACATTAATACCCTGATGGAGAGCATTATTTCTCCAGTAGGATTTTCATGTATGATTCACCCATTATCTAATGTAAATGAAATAATGTTACTTCTACTGCCTCCAAAAAGATAAGTTGTCCAAATCATTAATGAAATACAATGATGACCCATTCTAAGTTTCCACTAGAAGTTGAACAGCATCTCAACCTCTTAGAGCAAAAAATCTAGACGAAGCCTAAAATGATGGGGGGGGGGGGGGAGGACAAATAGGGACAAATTTTAAATATTGCTCTTACAAACTTAGAAAGTTGATAGAATAATAAGTTCTGCATTAGCATGAATTTTCTGAAGGATGTGGAGTCTTAAACTCAAATGTTTGTCATTATTTAATTACTTCAATCCTCAGCTATTTGCCAGAAAAGTACAGATTTTAGGAGGAACACACCAAAAATATGAGGCAGAAATCTGGAAATTCTGCGAAAATCTGTACAGTTGAGAGGTACAACAGAATTTTATACTGAGTAAACTACGAATGACTAGAATTAGTCTGTATTTAATTTGTACATATATATATATATATATATATATACTTGGACATGTCATTAGCTAACTGAATACAAACACGTACTACATCAGTAGGCTGATTTGGCAGCATCAGAAATAATTGAACAGCAAAATTAGTTTGATATTAAATTTCTCCAGGTGTCATATAATGCATGTGTAAATGCATTGCAAAAATTAAGTATTGATCTCATAGATCTGAAATTCTCCTCAAAGCACCAATCCACTGCCTGCAAAAATAAAGTTAAGTTTAGTGAGAAAAGAACAAGTCCCACCTGTAACTACAGGATAGGAAGAAACAAACATAAATCCGTGTGCACAGTACATTTAAAAAACACAGCTAATTTGAGTAGCATTGTAAATGTCTGTGAACATGAAAGCACATATACAGTAGTATTAAAAAAGCTGCACATCAAAAAAAAACTAATTTAGGAAGTGTTGAAAACAGTAGCTCTTTGAAGACAGTTAAGATGCAAAAAGTATAAATATATTTAGTTTCTCTCCAGTTATTTTTGCAATGGGGTCAACATTGTATTTATCCAGAAAATAGAAAGGCCTGATAGTTTTGCCGTATGATAGATTGCTGAGGAAGACCATTGCTCTGTAATTAATGAGAATGGTTGTGGTCCCTCCTTCCCTACTCACAGCAGGTAGAGGGAATCCTTACGGTGTCCATCTTGACAATTTGTTCACAGTGAAGGGGGTACAGGTCAGCCACTATCACTGTAGTGTGGATATTCCTTCTGAATGCTGATTATTTGCATTGCATTTACTACTACATGTGCTGCCTACCATGGACTTATTACCACCAAGTACCTTCTGTGCTTGCTTTGCTACCCCTGGTATCACCTGAAATGCTTGAAAGGTACAGCAAAAGCTTTGAATTCCCATCCTCCTGAGAAAATAAGTTTTTTTCTCTGGTCATGCAATTCTTATGCTTCCTGTTTCTCCTAGACTCAGTCCACTATATGAATCTGGGAATCTGGGGGCATCTAAGCATACTAATTATCTCGGAAGGAGTTCTCTTATTAAAATGTTGGATAGCCTTGTTACTTTAGAATGTAATAGTGTTCTTATTCTAATCTGTGAAGATCTGTCCTTCAACCATAAAGTTTAACTGACAAATAATCTGAGTCAAAATCAAACATGTTTCAAAAGTATTGATATAATTGTTCCATAAACTATTTTCTATTCTAACACTCTAAATCAAATTTTATATTATGATGAGTACCAGTTATTATTGGTTTCCTAAAAGATTCAAACATTTCCTTTGTTGAGTCACAAATTTATTAAAGTATGTTTGCAAAACCGAGAAATCCCATTCTCATAAATACCTACAGGAATTATATGCACGCTCTTTGGTGACACAGTAAGAGATAAAGTAAAAAGCAGCTCATGAAGGATAGGGAAGGATTTAGATAGACTTCTGTGACTATCACTTTATCCTGTTTCTGAATGTGATAGTAAACACTTAATCCCATAACAAGTGAAGAAACGAAACTGGTATGTTCCTGCAGACAGCTCTCTGTTTAGTGATCTGCTCCAGATTGCTGAACCCTACCCCCCCCAAAGAGCACCATACCAACCACACAGGCCCACTGCTTCATAAAACAGCTGCACTTGGAAAAATTAATGTAGACAAGTATAAAGTGGTTTTATAGCCAGCTGGGACTCCAGTTCCCCCACACCTCCAATTTCCGAGTATGCTACCTTCAACACATTGCACTAACTGGAAAAAGGGGAGTGACTACTTTTCCCCTTTCTTAAATTGTTGTGACCTCAGAGTTAGCATATTTAGATATTACAGGTATGTGGCATAGCCCGTACATTGGAGCTACAGGAAGTGTAGCTAGATTAAACAAAATTCCTGTATTGGTCCACCAGCCAGAAGCAATGCCAATCACAGCAGTCCAGATGTGGAATAATTATATTCACCAGAGTACATGTTTGTGTAATATATATAAGTTCCTGTTCAGCCATACATTACCTTCATTGTTACACCTAGTGTTAAGTATAGTTATTCCTGTATTGTTGTTTGTCCCTCAAAAAATGACATTAGAGTATTCAACTTTGACCTGCAGTGGTTGCATCTACATATAATGCAGTTTGCTTTAATGTCATAAACTAGCATTTTAAATTAGCATAACATATCCTGACACATTTCTAATTAGTCTGGTAATTTTCAGTACTGTAATAAATACCAGGTTAAGTTCATATACTATGCAGGTCAAAGGTAGGTAAACAGCTGACATAATTTTAATGCTGGTTTTATATGAAAGCTGCCAGTCTGAGATGGTACAAGCCAGGTGGAGGAGGAGGGAACATTGCTGCTGCACCTATCAAATTATTATAATCAACTTTGATGTCTATGCTTAGTATCGATAGGGGATTCCCCATTCGGTACCCACTTTGACTAATTTTACCACTGAAAAAATATAGTTGTCAGCTTGGTATCATGAATTGATGCCGTAGTCCCAAACCATGCAAGCTGCAGAAGTAATTACAGTATACTGTTAACTCCATGGATTAGTGTGCCCTCTGGGCTTTTTCAAGCCCAATAGATGAGTGAAGTTTAGAAGCACATAGTGAAGATGAAAGGTTCATAGGCTGGTGATCACCAGGGCCTTTATAAGCCTAACCAAACAATCCAATCCATTTGTGTTCCTATGTATATAGAGTCATAGGTATATATATAATTATGGGTAAGTAAGTAGTAGGCCAGCTGCCTTTGTGGACCATTTTAATCCTTACCAACTTCCCCAAAAAACTAAGAATCAATCCCTGTGCCTTGTGTCTATGAGGTGAACATCTTTACCATTATGTCAATCCCCAAACTGAGTGAAAGAGAGTTTGCTGAATTCAATTTAAGAGTAAACTTAAAAGTTGTAAATTAAGAATAAAATAAAATAATGTTTCATGTGTCTAAAAGTCAAATAATTTACTACAGAAAGTAAGCTAAGGGCCAGCTTTAACAGAAAGAAATACACACCAGCTTAACTTTTTCATATATGTTAAAATGTAGATCAAAACCAAATTTTTTGTTCATCGCTTTTACTTTCAGCACTACAAAGATGCATGTTGTTACTCCATCCATCTGTGCTTACAAGTCACATCTGACTCCTATAGTGACCCTTTGAACAGTCATCATCCGCAAAGGTTACTAGGCAAGTAAGAAATGAAAGTAGGTTACCAGGCCTTTCTTCTATATCACACACACACCTAGGGACAATTTAGATTTACCAATCCACCAAATGCCTGTATTTTGGAGGCAAAAAGAAATGAGAGTACCTGGGGAAAACCCGTGCATACACAGGGAGGATATGCAGATTCTGCACAGAAGGTATCACAGCCAGAACTGAACTGAAGAGCCTCTTTCTGTGAGTTGACCGAGTTATTCACTGTGCCACTGTGCTGCCAGTTTTGGTGTTAGGTCAGTGGTAATAGCCTCAGTAGGAAGTCTAACTCTGGAAAACTCCCCATTTCTGAACAACAGCACATTTGTAGGGCATTGCATTAAGCAGGGAAGGATAATGTACCCTGCTTTGTGTGCCTCCCCCTCAAACCTAAATAACATTAACTGCAGCTGACAGACATTTGTATCCCGTGAGTGAGTCCACCACCAACAGAACTCCCCCCCACTCAAAATCCTTCATTCCTAAAACGTATTTTGTAAGGTATGTCACAGTAATACAATGAAACTGCTTTAAAAACAGCAGAAAATGTATCCCACACTGGCTATTTACCTGAAATTCATTTTGCTCTAGGTTTCATTCCTGTTTACCTGTCTTTGAGGAATAGTCAAGACTGTGGTAAGTCAAACTGAGTTGTCTGTCTGTTATTAACACTGTTTTACTGCTGTTAAGCCACCTACGCATACGTACTTGTTTTCACATTTTTTGGGATAGTACTGTGTGTTTTCTGACCTCATCAGAGCTGGATAATATGCCATTCAAAACTTTGGTAATCAAACCAGGTACACAAAATATATGTCATTACTGTTTATTTTCTTAACCAGTAAAGCATACTGGCAGCCTGTATTTCATGACAAATACAATCATATGTATCCAAAAAAGATAACGTGCTTCAAATTTGTACTTTTTTTTTTTTACACTTTGTGCAATTTTTATTACATAAAAACATGAAGCAAATTTGAATTGATCTCTGCATTCTTTGCATTTTAATAGGACAGCGTAATGTTAGCAGTGTTGATAAAACTGTTTTCACCTCAGTTGTGCAGGTGGGCATATTTGATATCTAAGTACAATGATGTATTTTTGAAACAGCCTTTTTTGTTATGATTTTGCTCTATCATTCAATCCCCTTTGTTAAAATGTAGTTAGGAATGGTATACTGCCTGCAAACTGACTCTATGCCACACTGTTTTAGAATGTTTGACTTCTCCATTTTATTACAGCAGCTTTCTTGTTTGGTGACTTAAACATTTCTCAAATTCAATCATATGTATCCAAAAAAGATAATGTGCTTCAAATTTGTACTTTTTTTTTTACACTTTGTGCAATTTTTATTACATAAAAACATGAAGCAAATTTGAATTGATCTCTGCATTCTTTGCATTTTAATAGGACAGCGTAATGTTAGCAGTGTTGATAAAACTGTTTTCACCTCAGTTGTGCAGGTGGGCATATTTGATATCTAAGTACAATGATGTATTTTTGAAACAGCCTTTTTTGTTATGATTTTGCTCCATCATTCAATCCCCTTTGTTAAAATGTAGTTAGGAATGGTATACTGCCTGCAAACTGACTCTATGCCACACTGTTTTAGAATGTTTGACTTCTCCATTTTATTACAGCAGCTTTCTTGTTTGGTGACTTAAACATTTCTCAAATTCGTATTACTTGTCCCACCAGTTTTGTAAACCTTTTACTTATCATGGTAGTTAAAAAAAATTCTAGTAACTGCAATCTATTGATTTTTTTTTTTAAGTTCTTAGAGGAGACACTTGAAAACTGAGCTTCAAGTCTTATGGAAAAAGTTTGTCAGACCAAGCCCTTTTCCAGAATGAAGACAGTAATTGTGATTTAGAAGTGCATAGGAATACAGTAACTTCATGTTTATACTTTTCACTAGAAATTCAAACTTAATACCAGCTTTATAGAGCAGTTTCTATGTACATATAACCAACTTTTTTTTTTAATTTTTCAGTTTGCTACAAGTTTCAAAATGTTTATTGATAACTGGAATATCCAAACAGCTCTGTGGCTAAAGAGGTATGTTATTTTCATGAACTAATAATTCTTGCTAAAACTACCTAAAAATGGTGCTACTCTGAACATTTTTTATTAAATAGATGTGTGTGTGTGTGTGTGTGTGTGTGTGTGTGTGTGTGTGTGTGTGTGTGTGTGTGTGTGTGTGTGTGTGTGTGTATATATATATATATATATATATATATGTGTGTGTATTGTGTGTGTATATATATATATATATATAAATAATATATATATATATATATATATATATATATATATATATATATATATATATATGTACACACACACACACACACACACAGAGGTGCGTAGACAGACAGCAGAAAGGAAAAAGCCTGTACATTTCCAGTGATGACGTGCTTTACTGATAAGTGGTAGTTGTGGTATCATGCATCACAAAATTATAATGTAGTTGTGGAAATGTGAATCAGCAATGTGTCATGAAGCTGTTATAAATGGACCATAAGTCACATTCTGAAAATATGCATTTATTTTATATATATCATATGTGCATTTGTGATGCACTAATGAGTCAGAGTTGTAACCTGATAGTTTAGAAACTGTGTAGTCTGATTTAAACACAAAAATAGATTAAAGGCATATATTTCATCTGGTGACATAAGTTGCCGTCTTAAATGATATTCAAGATAATTGCATCAGTTCAGTACAACAGACGCTGTGCATTTCAATTTGCAGTTTTGATTTCACAAAGTCTCGCTACAGCAAATCCACTATGCAGTTCACATGTATCATGCACGTGTGTGTTTGGGAGGGTGATGTATTACAACAAGGGTCTATAACCATATGTAGAAGTTGTTCTATTCCTGAGCCACATCTTTGCAAGGCAGAGATCACTTAACACACACTAGTACATTTACCTGTTAACTCTTTATTTTTTGTTGTTATTTATTTATTTTATTTTTATTTTACATTTGTTGACCGGGCTAGTCTAACTGGATACATGTCCATTTTCAGTAGAGGCCCGGGGAGATAAGCTCCACTACAGATAAATGAAAAACTTAGTAATCAATATACAAAATAAGACTAAATAAAAATATTCGTATTAAAACAAGCAGATTTCAGTTACATTAACACAAAAAAAAAAAACAGGAAAAGATGACTAAATAGCAGCATTAATTATATAAAAAATACAATATTACAGGTTAAAACATAGCATTCTGTGAGGATAAACGAAGAACTTGTAGTGCAAGAATGCTTATACTATACCATATGCAGTTATAAAATATAGATAAATAGAAAGACTAAGGTCAAGAGAGGAGGCCGGTTAAGTATATACAAAATATAAAAGGAAAGAACAAATCTATTCTTCAGTAGGAAATGTAAAGGGAGACTCGGCACAGTGTAGTTTGGGAGGAAATCAGTAATTTATAGGTAAAAATTATATAATAGTTTATGGGTAGTGAGGGATAGGCAGAGCTACGTTTAACTGGGTGGATAGTAGCCTAGTCCTGTTTAGTACAGGGGCACAGCCAGTGTGTTCTAAGGTAGGGTTTTAGTCTGTTTTTGAAGAGTGATAGAGAGGGAAGACAGGAAAGGTCGCTGGGGAGAAGATTCCAGGTTTTTCCCAACAGCATTAGAGAAGAGAGAGTCACCAGCTTTGTTGTTAGGTTTAGAAGTATATAGAAGATGTTTGTGTGAGGAATGCAGTGATTTCAGATTTATGTATGGAGTGATGAGGGTAATTGTTATACACAATTAGTACAAACAAATAGTATAGCAAATCCAAAGTGTATAAGAAAATTCAAAGTGTACACACAAATAGTGTAAGCAAAGCATAAGTGGAAACATTTGTGCATATACCATGGCACTTTGAGTGGTACAGTAACAAAATACAAGAGTCTGACTGTAAAACAAATCAAGAGTGCAATCCTTTGTACAACAGTAGTTATATACAAGCATATCCATGGCACATCAAGAGTGCAATCCTTTGTACAACAGTAGTTATATACAAGCATATCCACGGCACATCAAGAGTGCAATCCTTTGTACAACAGTAGCTATATACAAGCATACCCATGGCACTTTGAGTGGCAAATATATGTGCCTAACAGTACCAGAAGTTGTAGACAGATGTCAAGTAAGAGAAACATTCTTTCAAGAATAGGAAAGGAGGAGGAAGGAGGTTAGGTGAGTGGTGACCAGAGGGTAGAAGATGAAGATATTGCGAGTCTAGCAGGAGTAGGGGGGTTAATTTCAAGGTGAAAAGTGGGCATGAGAGAAAGGATGGAGGACGCTAGAAGCATGTCAAGGTGGGTCGGTACATTAACATTGCCAAGTACCGTTTAGAAGGTTTTTGAAAGCAGTCTTGAATCTCTGTGGGTGAGTAATATTTCTGATGTGTAGTGGAAGTTTGTTCCAAGCTTGAACAGGAGAGCAGCTGTACAAGTTTTGCTCAGTTTTGCTTTTAGGTTTGTAGAGTGTGAGGAGGTTTTGTTCAGAA
Organism: Protopterus annectens; assembly: GCF_019279795.1. NCBI lineage: Eukaryota > Metazoa > Chordata > Ceratodontiformes > Protopteridae > Protopterus > Protopterus annectens. The sequence continues at coordinate 3,639,162 of NC_056726.1, read as the reverse complement.
TTTCAGAGGGATCTGGAGGGGTATAATAGGAGACGAGCGAGGGCAGGTCAGGGCAAGAGGAGGGCTGGTACAAAACAGAATGTATGATCTGAAACTGAGAGAGGAGAAGTTGGTGGGGAAATTCTAACCGGTGTAGGCTTTTGAGGACAAGGCAGTGGTGAGACTGGCAGGTTTGACCTGCTGCAAATCTAGCAGTTTTGTTGTAAGTAGACTCTAGTTTAGACAGGAGAGAGGATTTGTAGGTTTGTGAGGATATGAAAGCCATAGAAGAGGCTAGTGGTGAGAATTGTTTTTATTACGATACAGTAGTATGAGCTTTTGATTTTTTTTTATGTTATAGGTGATATGTAAATCAAATTTGAGTTGGTCATCTATGGTGACCCCCAGAAGCTTGGTGTGAGACTTGATCAAGATAGATGTATTGTTTAGGGAAGAGATAGAGAAGGAAGATTTGAGATGGTTCAGGGTGTTGGGGGTGAAAAGAAGGAGTTTAATTTTTTTGGGGTTAAGAATCAGATGATTCTGGGTGAGCCAGTTTTCGATTGATAGGAAGGATTTTTGCATGAGAGTATTTAGATCTGAGAGGGAGTCAGCTATGGTAATGACTGTGGAATCATCAACATATTGCACGAGGGATGACCGAGGACAGAAAGTATGCAGATGATTAGTAAAAATTTTGAACAGAAGAGGACCAAGGATAAGACCCTTGGGGTACTCCCATTGTGATAAGTAAAGCAGGTGATTTAATAGAGAGCCATCTAACAGACTGTTGCCGATCTGAGAAAACTTGCAAACCAGGAGATGGTTGAACGGGACAGATTAAGTTCAGAGAGTTTAGTCAGAAGCAGAGGGTGGGATAATGTGTGAAGGCTTTAGAAAGGTTGAGGAATGGGGAGGAAATGAGTTTATTATCCCGAGCTTGGGATATAGAGTTAATGAAGGATATAAGAGCAGTGGAGGTGCTCTGTTTTGGATGAAAGCCATGTTGTGTGGGGGTGAGTAGGTTTTCTTAAAAGAGATAGTGTAGGATTTGCTGATGGATGCATTTTTCTAATATTTTGGAAAGAGGTGAGAGAATTGCGATAGGTCTAAAGTTAGCAAGCTCTGAAGAATTACCACCCTTGTGAATGGGTATGGTGTACATTTTTTTTTCCAAATTGTGGGGACTTTGGAATCAGTGAGTGATCGGTTAATGAGAATAGAGATGGGAAGTGCTAGTGAGTTTGCAGCCTTACAGAGAAAGAGTGGCGGGAGGTTATCCATGGAGGCAGAGCAGGGTTTTAGTTTGCTAAGCAGGGATTTGATATAATTGTTAGATACAGTTTTCAGTGAGAAAGCAGGTGAGGGATTGGGGGAGGTTGGTGGGTCTGGGGAGATGGTGACATTAGTACTGGAGTTTGGTTGAGGTGATAGTTTACTGATGGTTTCAGTGAAGTAGGTATTGAAATTGGTTGCTGTTTCTGTTCTGTTTGAGGAGTATTGTTTGTACTAGGACTTGGGGTAAGTGATGTTACCTTGGTATAGAATTTGGTTGATGGAGTTCCAAAATTTTTGGGGGTTTGATTTGAGACTGGGTGGTGGATTGTTATAGAAGTTTTTCTTGTCATTAGTGATGTGTTTCTTTGTTAGGTTGTGCAGTTCTTTGTAGTGTTGAAGGTGTTTGGGAAGTTTTGTTTTGGACCAGATTCTCCAAGCTTTATCTCTTCTAAGCATTAGAGTGTGAGTGGTTTGGTTAAGCCAGTGAGATATAAGGGGTTTGACTCTAACTGTCCACGGGGGGGGGCTAGAGAGTTCAGAATGTTGAGAAATAAGGAATTAAATTTAAGTAAAGCATAATCAAGAGGTAAGTGACAGAGGAAGGACCTGTTGATTGATGAGAGATCATTGTTGAAGATGTCATATTGAAAATTGGTGAGCTTGCAACAATCTATGAATGTATGAATGCTTATGAAACTGAAAACATCACCTCATGATGCTTAGTGCTATGCAATGACACTAACCATCTTTGAATATTGCACACTGTTTTTACTCATTTGGATCATGCAACTATGTACTTTTTAAACAGAAAGAAGTTATTGGAGATGTCACTTGAAGAGTGATTAGATTTACTTTATGAGTTTATTGGATCTAAACTTGTAATTACCCCCCCCCCCCAATTATTAAAGTCGTATACTGCACTAGAAGACTGTTGTCAATCTCTGTAAAAAAACGGAATATTTTACATCGAGCACTATATTTAAAGTATTTCACAGAAGTTGTAAAAGAAATATAATCTGTTTTTGTCAAGCAGCAAGTTTTTTTTTAGTATATATGGTTATGACAGTGCTTGTGAAAAGCAGTGCAATTAATCATCAAAACAATAATAATGTACGTTGCCTCTCCATGATCATTAAAAGATTATAACGGGGCATTTCAGATAATCACCTAGGGCCCACAGCTTTTTTTTTGGGGGGGGGCAGCCAGCCTTTCTATATCCACAAAATTACATTGTATTGCATTCTTAATTTTACTTTTTTTTAAAGGGGAAAGAATATCTGTACAATGTGGTGTGGACACTCATGCTACTATCTCAGTGGTCCCAGCCCACCTCAGATATGTCAAAACATTTATGCACATGTGCTTCTTCCAGCAACTTAAGCCATAAAACTAATAATAAAAGAAATACAGTGATACTTCTATGCAGTATGAAGCAGGAAGAAACTGTTTTTGTTTGTGGAATGAAATATGTCTCATTGCTATCAAAATGATGCAAGTTATGTATTAAGAATGAAAGTGACAATTGACAGTATTTTGGATCTGAAGTAAACAGTTAAGCATCATTTTTCTAAATATCCATAAAAAATGAAATAAATAAATAAAACACAGACTGAGCAGTCCCCTCCTTGTAGCAACACCCTCACAGGTATCAGGTCACAGCTCACTAGGGTCAAATAGTAATGTATCCATGACTGTCTGGAGCTTTCCTTAAAAAGCAAATTATAGCACTGCAAGGAAGACTTGTGGTGCACAGCTACTGAAAATTAATAACGTTTGCTAATGTCAAAGATGCAAATTTCTCAATTGTCCGTTATTTTGCAGAACTTCTGAAATTGTGTCCCATATTTTTGCTCTGTTGGTCATAAAAAGTACAGCACTAATGGTGTATAGCTTTTCAGAGCAGGAGGAACTAAAGACAGAGGAACTAATGGTGTATAGCTTTTCAGGGCAGGAGGAACTAAAGACAGAGGAACTAATGGTGTAGCTTTTCATGGCAGGAGGAACTAAAGACAGAGGAATTAATGGTGTATAGCTTTTCATGGCAGGAGGAACTAAAGACAGAGGAACTAATGGTGTGTAGCTTTTCATGGCAGGAAGAACTAAAGACAGAGGAACTAATGGTGTATAGCTTTTCAGGGCAGGAGGAACTAAAGACAGAGGAACTAATGGTGTATAGCTTTTCATGGCAGGAGGAACTAATGGCACACAACGTATCATGCAGGAAGAACTAATGGTGCACAGATTATAAGGGCAGAAGAAACTAATGGTGCACAACTTCCTACCAAGGCAGGAGGAACTAATGGAGCACAGTGGCTGGAACAGCTCTGCATTGGTGCAGCCAGAAATTCATATTTGGTAATCAAATCTCATTTTGCTGCCCACCCACCCATCTAGCATTTAGAAAATGTACTGAACCATCAACATGTTACCCCTATACACTTCTGAAAGGGGTACACTGTTTTCAGCTATTGCAACTTGTAAGCATAAAAAGACTGTTTTAAGAGGTGCACTCTATCATATAGGCATGTTTTGTCCAGTTCAATATAAGTGACACTAGTTTAGAGAGTTCTAAATGTTCTGTGCTGTTAAAACTATTAAATTTCCAGAATGATATTCTGAAAAATGCAGTGATTGGAGTACACTGAGAATGCTTGGTTACATGCTTACAGTCCTGCAAGAAAGAGTATATGTGTATGTATGTGCATGTGTGTGTGTGTGTGTGTGTGTGTGTGTGTGTCTGTGTCTCCAGTGGATCAGAAGACTGGGGAATTAGACCACTTAAAAGGGCTTCTGTTGGAAGCAGAGATCTGAGCACATTATGGTAATGCCAGTTCATAATAATAATAATAATAATTATTGTTAATATTATTATTAAGAAAATGCATTACATGTATGTGAGCCATTAGAATTTATTTTTAGGTTCATAGGTCCATACTAGGTTATCTGCCCTATGGAATTTATAAGCCTAGCCAGAGTGTGTTTGGCTTTCGCCACCCATTTTAAATTAATTTTGCTATGCCCTTTTTCGAGGTTAGTATACTGTGCCTCTGTCTAACAGTGACACAGAAGTGATACCCGGGGAAAACCTACGATCTCCCATCCACTCATCAAGATTCCTCTTGAAGAGACTCAATGAGGGACTCTGCCTAACCTGGACTGGGATTTTATTCCAGAGTGAAGGGAGCCTCTGGGTTATGAATCTGTCCCTCCAGCATGTCCTATTTATTTCAGTGCTGAGGTTCAAGTCTCTCGAGCGCGTAGCTCGATGGGATTTGGATTTTCTGAGGTGCAGCATGTCCATTAATTCCGGGTTGGACATGGCTTTATACGTCAGGCACAGATCGCCTCTGAGCAGGCTGTATGCCACTAAGTAGAGCTAGAGTTTCTTTAATCGGGCAGCATATGGCATCTGTTTGAGCCCTTTGAACCTCTTGGTGAGGTATTTTTGGGGTCTTTCCAGTTGCTGCAGGTGTCTGGTAAGGTACATCCCAAAAGGGGCATTGTACTCAATTATGGGCCTGATGAGGGATGAGTAAAGAGGCACGATGACCTCCCCTGATCTAGATGTGAATCCCTTCATGATTAGGTGGGCTATGTAAAATGTTTTTCTAACCACTTTGGCCACATGGTTGTCAAATGAGAGATTGCTATCAACTTGGGTCCCCAGGTCCCTAATTACTTCTTCTGTACTTAATGGATTACCACCTATGTGGTAATTTGTGGGCACTTTGTTTTTGCCAAAGGGGATGACTATACAGGTTTTGGCGTTTAGCTTGAGGCCATGGCTCTGGCACAGTTCTCTGTTGCTATGAGGCCCTTTTGGAGGATGCTTCTGTCGGCTGGAGAGTTGATTATGGCGCCCAGTTTGCAGTCATCTGCGAACTTGGTCAGCCACAGTCCTTCCGTGTTTGCCTGTACCTCTGAGAAATATATACCGAACAAGAGAGGTCCCAGGACTGAGCCTTGTGGGACGCCACTTGTAACTGGTTTGGAGTCTGACATGGCTCCAGCAATTCTAACCATGTGGGTTCTGTCCTTGAGCCAGTTTGCAACCCATCTAGTGACATAGGGGTTTATATTTAAGCTGGTGACCTTATCTATAATGCCCGAGTGGGGTATTGTATCGAAGGCTTTTGCGAGGTCCAGGTAGGCTGTGTGGACCACCTTCCCCTCGTCAATGGCCTTGGTGACTGTTTCAAAGAAATTGACCAGGTTTAAGAGGCAGGATCTTCCCTTAACAAAGCCGAACTGGGTAGAATCCAGTGTCTGTAGGTGCCCAATATCTTTATTTATGAGGTCCATGATGATCCTTTCCATAGCTTTGGAGACCAAGCTAGTCAGGCTTATGGGGCGATAGTTTCCAGGATCCGTTGAGGCACCACCTTTGTGGAGAGGGACCACTGTTGCTGTACGCCACTCTTTGGGTACATATCCTGTAGTAAGGCTGAGATTGAACAGTAGTTTTATGTTTGGGTTTAGCTCTTCTTGGAGTTCATGTAGGACACAGCCCGGGACACCGTCTGGTCCCATTGATGCTGTGTTTTTTTGCTTTGGATAGGGCGGCTCTTAACTGAGCATCTGAGATGTCAGGGGGCAGCACTCTGCTGGGATAGATATTCGACCCTTTTGGTGGGGGGGGAGAAGTTTGCGCTGAACCTGTCAGCTAGGATGTTGGCAATGTCTGTGGGTTCGGTGTATTTTTTGTCATTTTGGACTAATTCTGAGCATATCTGGGAATTCCCACCCAGGTTCCTAACATAACTGAAGAAAGCCTTGTGATTATCCTTAGTGTCCTGTGCAATTTTTCTCTCGAAGCTGGCCTTAGACGATTTTATGAGTGCCCGTAGTTTTTTGCTAATACTGATCAGAGATGCCTTCCCTTTTTGGGATTTTGCCCTATCATGTAGTAGTTTCCTCCTTCTATTGTATAGTTTGTTTATGGCTGTGGTCCGCCAGACAGGACGTCTGCCTTTGGAGGATTGGGTCGTGGTTTTATTTGGGATTGCATGATCCATGCATTCCTGAAGGTGTTCATAGAATGCGTTTATAAAGGATTCTGCTGTCTGGGCCATATTTTCCACAGGCCCGGTGGCTTTGAAGGATTCCACCTCAGTTTTGAGGAGTGTAAAATTTGCTTTAGAGAAGTTTTTCACTGTGGTTTTCTGGGCAGAGGGTGGGGTTGGGATGTGAATATCCAGTGAGATTAGTTTATGGTCTGATCTTACCAGTGAGGGATACACTTCTGGTCTGGAGCATAGAGTCCCTATGTTGTTGATGATCAGGTCCAGTATGTTTTCCCCTCTTGTGGGAGTGGTAACAAGTTGTTCCATAGCATTTGAGTTTATAAATTCTAGAAACCTTTGGGCTAGGGTGTTGGAGCTAGAGTAATGCTCCTAGTCTATGTTTGGGTAGTTGAAGTCACCCAATATAATGGTGTTTGGAGAGAACTTCATATTTTCTAGTGTTCTCAGGAAGGCCAAGTGGGGTTCCTGGGTTTGGGAGGGTGGTCTGCAGCAGGCTATAAACTGGAAGGCAGTTTTACCCACTGTTAGTTGCCCATGGATAGTCTCTGATGCTTCATGTTGTGCCACCAACCTGGAGGTGTGGGTATCTTTGACGAATATTGATACTCCCCCTCTTTTTGTGGTTCGGTCCAAGTTTTGGGGCCGAAAAGAATGGTATGAGGTATAACCTGGTAGTGCTGGGGTGCTCTCAGGAGCCTTGAACCAGGTTTCTGTTACTGCACAAATATCGATGTTCTCCATGCTAAGGAGAGTTTCGAGCGTGTGCATCTTGAGGTTTAGACTTCTGGCGTTGAGTAGCATTACTCTGTTTCTTATCCCTTGTGATACCTTTGGAGGTGGGTTTGTCTTTTGAGCCTTGCCTAAAAAAGGCACTATGGGGGTAGCAAGAGCCTTTGCCAATATCCGAAAGCCCAGGGGTGACAGGTGCAAGCCGTCCCTAGCGAAGCATCGTGGCTTGTCAAGCATGTCATCCCTGGCTGACAGGCATTGGATCCCCTTTGAATGACACCAATACTTAAGCCAGTTGTTGAAATTGATCATCTTGTCTTCATATTGTGGCATCATTCTTGGTGAGGGTAAGATGCTACTCAAGGTCAGGGTCATACCGGCCTGGGCTACATGCTCAGAGAGCTCCTCTATGTCTCTTTTCATGTAGTCCATGGAGGCACATCTCAGGTCATTCACACCAGCATGGACAATGACTGAGTCATATTTGTACTTGCCTTGGAGTGACCTGAGTGCGTGTGTTATGTGGCGGATCCTAGCACCCGACAGGCAGCTCACTGTGACCTTCTCCTTGTTCAGCCTGGTGAGTGGGACGTCAGTGTGCCTGACGATAGAGTCACCTATTACAAGTATATCAGGTGTATTGTTTAGCCTTAAGGGCTGTGACTGTTCAGCACACTGGCTTTGTGAGCTATGTGTTGCACGTGTTTTGTTTTGGGGTAGCGGTTGCTTGGGTGTTTGCTTTGGAGTTCTCTGCTACTTAGGCAGATTTTTATTTAGAGCCTCCGAGTATGTCTTTGTGTGTTTATGTGTTTGGTTTGCTGTCGTGGTAGGTCTATGTGAGACTGGAATTGTAGTGAGTGTGGTTTCCTTCTCCTCCTGACTGGTTACACCAGTACTGAGTTATGAGAGCTTAGCCTCTAGTTTGGCTATATGGTTGCATCTCTCACATGTGTTGGAATTTGTTGGGAGGAGGAGAGGGTTGTCTGTGTACATGAGGCTGTTGTAACATTGCCTCAAGATTCCCAGATTCACCAGCTGGACCGGAGAGGAGATTGACAACTGACCTTTGGACATGCTAGAATAGTATTGGGAATTCCTTTATAATTGAAAAAAGGGCCAATGGGGAACAAGGTACTCAAGGGGAGTTTGTGAGGGTGTAATGCTTTTAATTTTTTAGTGCTGACTTAGTGAGCAAGTGCCAGGTAACTTACATGTAAAAACGACAAACAGTAACTTTCTTTCAAGTGAAACAAGGAAATAAGTACAGTAAGCAATGCAGATATCACTAGGGATCCACAGAAGCGCTGAAAAGCCATGTTTTAGGTGGAATTAGCGTTTCAGGGAAATAACAAGCAAATAAACAACAAGCATACAAACAAAGCTAGATTCAGCAGGCCTGGATCTAGTCTATGCTACAGCAAACAAGGTGTACCAATTTCAGTTTGAAACAGTTCAAATATGCAGGCACTATAAGCCTTTAACCAGAAATTCCCAGCTCAGAAGGGCAGAGTCCAGCCTCTCCTCCCACAAGAGTGCAGACCACGAACCTTCTTAATGTAAAATAACTGGCTTGAAGCCCAAGTGCTTAAACTGGAACTAATACACTTTCAGAATAACAGACACTGAGCCCTCAATCAGCAGTTCCCAACTTAGAAGGATGTAAGCTACCTGTCCTGCCACCACAGTGCAGGCCACAAACCTTCCTAATGTAAAACAACTGGTCTGAAGCCCAAGTGCTTAATCCAAAAGACTTAGAATGATAGCTACACTTTAATCAAGTTGCTACCAAGCAGTAATAAATACAACTGAATACTTTAAAGAATGCCTGGATTAGTGCTCAAGTTATGCAAACAAAGCTAGATTCAGCAGGTCTGGATCTAGTCTATGCTACAGCAAACAAGGTGTACCAATTTCAGTAAGAAGCAGTTCAAATATGCAGGCACTATAAGCCTTTAACCAGAAATTCCCAGCTCAGAAGGGCAGAGTCCAGCCTCTCCTCCCACAAGAGTGTAGACCACGAACCCTCTTAATGTAAAATAACTGGCCTGAAGCCCAGGTGCTTAAACCAGAATTAATACACTTTTAGAATAACAGACACTGAGCCCTCAATCAGCAGTTCCCAACTTAGAAGGATGTAAGCTACCTGTTCTGCCACTACAGTGCGGACCACAAACCTTCTTAATGTAAAACAACTAGTCTGAAGCCCAAGTGCTTAAACTAAAAGGCTTACAATGAGTTACACCAAGCAGTAATAAATACAACTGAGTACTTTTAAGATGACGCAAAAGCAAAATAAAGTAGGAAGAAACACAAATATAGTAAAAGCAGATACATTTTTTTTTAAAGTGGAAAGAGAGAAAGGAGTTGCAGAAACTAAGCTGATTGGCCTTCTCAAATATTCTCCCTGTACTGGGTAGAATGAGGTAATGACACTAGACTGGGAGGAGGGTCCCAGATCAAATGTACACTAGGGGTGGGCAACTGCAAAGCCACCAACTATAAAAACACTATACCAACAGGGAGGGTGGGAAACAAACTGCAGAAATGTTTCTCACAGCTGAAAAGCAGCAGTGAGCCTTTAAATAAAAGTTTTAAACAGCTAAAGGAGCCTCTAGAAAAAAGAGTTTAACTGCAACAAGTTATCAGAAACAAGCAACCCAACAGATGCTTAATAAAAGTGGACAATTTCCAGTTAATACCTCACACACAGTGAAGCTAGCTAGAAAAATACACAGTACACAAAGTGCTATAAATAACAAAGAAATAAAGAGCAAAATAAACAAAAAACAGGATACTTAATGTTATATATTATAGCTCCGTGTTTCCTCAGTGTCCTTCCTTCGATAAGCTCAGTGTGAAATGGCTGAACACTCACAACTGAACTTCTTAGATAACAGAAAGTTCAAACCTGAGACAGCTTTTAAGAAAGAAATCTCAAAAGAACCAATGAGGTGATTAGTCTAAGCTGAAGTCCAGGTGACCTCAGTCAGCCAATGACCTCAAACAATTCTCTCTCACTGAAATGCCTGATGGCTTTGGCTAAACCAAGATGTCCCTGAATATGTGCTCAGACACACAGTCTCCACAAACACTAGGCCCAAATACAAGCCTGAATATGGAAAGAATACAAATATCCCCACTACTTAGAACAAACTGCAGAAATGTTTCTCACAGCTGAAAAGCAGCAGTGAGCCTTTAAATGAAAGTTTTAAACAGCTAAAGGAGCCTCTAGAAAAAGAGTTTAACTGCAAAAAGTTATCAGAAACAAACAACCCAACAGATGCTTAATAAAAGTGGACAATTTCCAGTTAATACCTCACACACAGTTAAACTAGCTAGAAAAAAATACACAGTACACAAAGTGTTATAAATAACAAAGAAATAAAAAACAAAATAAACAAAGAACAGGACACTTAATGTTATATATTATAGCTCCGAGTTTCCTCAATGTCCTTCCTTCGATAAGCTCAGTGTGAAATGGCAGAACACTCACAATTGAACTTCTTAGGTAACAGAAAGTTGAAACCTGAGACGGCTTTTAAGAAAGAAATCTCAAAAGAACCAATGAGGTGCTTAGTCTAAGTTGTAGTACAGGTGACCTCAGTCAGCCAATGACCTCAAACAATTCTCTCTCACTGAAATGCCTGATGGCTTTGGCTAAACCAAGATGTCCCTGAATATGTGCTCAGACACACAGCCTCCACAAACACTAGGCCTAAATACAAGCTTGAATATGAAAATGCTACAAATATCCCCACTACTTAGAACAAACTGCAGAAATGTTTCTCACAGCTGAAAAGCAGCAGTGAGCCTTTAAATGAAAGTTTTAAACAGCTAAAGGAGCCTCTAGAAAAAAGAGTTTAACTGCAACAAATTATCAGAAACAAACAACCCAACAGATGCTTAATAAAAATGGACAATTTCCAGTTAATACCTCACACACAGTGAAACTAGCTAGAAAAATACACAGTACACAAAGTGCTATAAATAACAAAGAAATAAAGAACAAAATAAACAAAAAACAGGATACTTAATGCTATATATTATAGCTCCGAGTTTCCTCAGTGTCCTTCCTTCAATAAGCTCAGTGTGAAATGGCCTGTTATATATTATAGCTCCGAGTTTCCTCAGTGTCCTTCCTTCGATAAGCTCAGTTAAGAGCTAATGGTGCACAGATTATAAGGGCAGAAGAAACTAATGGTGCACAACTTCCTACCAAGGCAGGAGGAACTAATGGAGCACAATGGCTGGGACAGCTCTGCATTGGTGTAGCCAGAAATTCATATTTGGTACTCAAATCTCATTTTGCTGCCCACCCACCCATCTAGCATTTAAAAAAATGTACTGAACCATCAACATGTTACCCTTATACACTTCTGAAAGGGGTACACTGTTTTCAGTTATTGCAACTTATAAGCATAAAAAGACTGTTTTAAGAGGTGCACTCTATCGTATAGGCATGTTTTGTCCAGTTCAAGACAAGTGACACTAGTTTAGAGAGTTCTAAATGTTCTGTGCTGTTAAACCTATTACATTTCCAGAATGATATTCTGAAAAATGCAGTGATTGGAGTACACTGAGAATGCTTGGTTACATGCTTACAGTCCTGCAAGAAAGAGTATATGTGTATGTATGTGCATGTGTGTGTGTGTGTGTGTGTGTGTGTGTGTGTGTGTGTGTGTCTGTGTCTGTGTGTCCAGTGGATCAGAAGATTGGGGAATTAGACCACTTAAAAGGGCTTCTGTTGGAAGCAGAGACCTGAGCACATTATGGTAATGCCAGTTCATAATAATAATAATAATAATAATTGTTAATATTATTATTAAGAAAATGCATTACATGTATGTGAGCCATTAGAATTTATTTTTGCCTCATATGCAGAGCATCTATCATTTGGCCTAATATTTATGCTGTGTCCCTAGTTAACTGCTTTTCTTTTTTTTTTCCAGTAAATCACTGAGGATTTCAGTCAGTCAGTAATACCAGTTATTAGAGTTTCAAAGTTCTTTGTTATTCAGAAAACATATGACTATGGAACACCTCTTCATTTGTTGACTTTTTAAATGAATTAGAGTCACCTGGTACTTGAACTGTTTCCTGTAGTCTATAGTTAAAACAACAGGGTTGAATCCTTCCATCTCCGTTTGCCTACTGTGTGACTCTGAGCAAACAGTGCTCCTGGGTCACCCTTAAAAAGGAATACTTTGTTGAGTGGTTTTACATGGTTAACTACTTTCATATAGTATTTTATCTGTTTGTTCCTTCCTCTGTTATTTTGTCTTTGTCCAGAATTTTTGAGTTAAGAAGCTGATAAGTATTTTGGTATGCTGCTTGTACAGTGTGATGTTCTCTGGCAAGTTGTGGATTGTTTTCAGTAAATAATAACATGCATGCACATTTCAGACTGTGTATCCTTCAGAAAATGCTTGCTAATGCAAAACTTTTTTAGCAATTATTGAAGTATATAAGGTAAATATTTAAAATCTGTCCCGATTTTGAGTTTTTCTCTCTGATTCTTGAGCAAAGAATTTGAGTGGGCAGAGGGGAGTTGAAGTGATTTGCACTGTATGGTTCTGACAACAGTGAGATGAAATACATTTCTGGGCCATTGTTTATGAATTTACTCTTTCAGTTAATCTCTGGTAGATATGAGATTGTGCAGACATAATGGTTGTAACTGATGGCTGTCTGGGTGTGGGTGTTTGTGCATGTCTGTAATCTCATGATTACTGCATCCCAGAATAGTTGTGGTGTAAAGGAAGGAATTGATTGTGGGTGTGAAATGCACTGTGTTGGGTTACAATAGTTTGTCTGACACTAGGTGCAGATGAGTAAGACTATGAATTATTAGTGAACAGCTTCCTGTAGTGAAGGGGTTGAGTTCCTCAACTTTCATTTGTGTGCTGTGTGATGCTGACCAAGTCACTTCCCCATACAAGGTTCCTGGGCTACATTTGGAAAGGGGCACCTGTATCCAGTGGATTGTTCTAGGCAATGCACCCCAGCATCTGTTGTAGTTTAAAGGGTTGCCAGATGTATTTTCAATAAACGTGAGCTTTAAGGGAGAAAAGCTTACTTTTGCTTATGTTAATTCTGTTTCTAATGTGAGGATGTTTTGTTCTATTTGACAAGTGGCTGTCACTGTTTTTGCTGTAACATTTGAAATAAAAGTTTTAAATTAAATCCATATCTCAGACTTTCCAAGATGGCTGCACACTGATTAACAGCTTACCTTTAGCTGTCCCAGTGTGAAAAAAAACTGAAAGACAAGGGACAGGGACTATATCACTTTTAGTACATACAGTTACTGGCTAGTAAGTACACTGCGTGGATGCCAGCAAAGAGGACCTAAGACAGCCTGAAAGAAAAATTATTAGAAAAGGTGATGAGAAGACTGGGAAAAATCCTGCAGCTGTTCAGCAAAAGGCAGTTCAAGCTCATGCTTTGGTATAAGACATGACTTCCCATAATCTAGAGAAAGAAAGAAAGAAGTCAGAGCTCATTAAATAATGAAACACTGAAGGAGTGTATCAACTCAAATAAAAAAAGGCTGAAAAAGAAGCAAGAAGCATTAAGCAAATATTCAGATGAACTGATAAAAAAATGCAAAAGTCAGATGCTGAAATGTATAGTATTGTGGCAGATTATGATACTGCTCAAGAAGAGATGTTGTGTCTTTCGGCTTATCCTGGTTAGGGGTCGCCACAGCGGAACTCCGGTCTGCTAATGTTTGGTAGTGGATTTTTACGTGCCGAGTTACCAGCCCTAATGCACAACCTTCAACGAAGGCATGCCCATTCACGCATGCCTCCACAGAGAAGACGCTCTAGCTGAGAATCGAACGGGACAACGTCTTGCTGTGAGGCAACAATGCTACCGCAGCACCACTACCGCAGATACTTCTCAAGAAGAGATATTTCAAAAAATATCAGAATTAGAGAACAGAGCACATAGGGAAAACCGGAGATTTGCTGCTGTACAAGGGAAAGTAGAAGGAGCAGATTCCGTTAATTTTATGAAGGCACAAATAAGCAACTAAACTGATATTCCATAGCAGAATGTTAACTGAAAGAGCACATCCTGTGTATGCTCCAAATCTGGTCATGAGAAAGCAACCAATACCTGTATTAGGATGCAATCCTATCAGGTGAATGAGTTTATACTGACAAAACAGTGGAAGAAGGGTAAAGTATTATAAGTAGGTAGCAGCAGAGTGCTTGTAGAAAATTATTATTCTTTGTAAACCAGGCAGAAGACCAACATGTTTATTCCAGCAATCAGAAAATGTTGAGAGATAAGTGTAAGACTCAAGCTGCTTTATCCAGTTGTCTTCAGAATATGTTTCCTGGAGGATCAAAGTCATTTTTTGATGCAGAACAGGCTGAGGAAGAAATACAAAAGTTTGTCCCACAGAAAGTGAACTATCAAGCAAAAATGGTCTCTGTATCTCATCCTTCTGATAATAAAGCACATTGAGAGACTTTACCAGTGAAATATTTCCCATGTTTCAAAAGAAAGCACGTGAGAGACAGAAAAAGGCACAGGAGTTGACTAAAAGAATGTGGGAGTACCTGGGAATTGAACCAGAGTATGGAGCTGGGAGATGGAGGTGAACAGGAAGAAGACCAGCAACACAGAAATTAGTGAATAAATGTAAGATTACAAACCATCAGTTGTATTTGTGAAATATGGCTGTACAACAAAAATTGAAAAGAATGTACTTTTTTTGACTTTGTTAAAGTTGTGGGGAACTGAAAGGCATTTTGCCTTACTTAATGTCAATAATATTTGGAAAAACATTGAGAGGAATGGAAAAGAAAGGAAAAAGGGAAACCAAGTAAAACAATGTCTGGTCTTAACAGTATTTCTATAAAATGTTTCATGATATAAATTGCATGTTATCTAGTAAAGCATTGTTAGTTATTGTATGTGAAAAGAATATTAAAGTAAACCAATGCCTTTATTTGAATTCTTTTTTTTTTAATTTTAAGAAATGTAGGCATTGCAAGGCAAAAAGAGAAAAAAGGCTTGACAAAAGCATGTTTAAGTTAATAGGATGTAATCTTGGGTTTTTGAGGTGGGGGAGGGAATGCAAAAGTACACAGATCATTATATATAGAGAGTTGATATGTTTTGTCTTACTTTTGTATAGGTGGATGTCTGGATTAACACCCTTGGCCTAATCGAATAGCAAGTTTTAAGTGGAAACGAGTAAATAAGAGAACATTGAATGTATTGAAAAGTTTTCCTTTAGCAATTAAATGTTTCAGCATATCTTTAAAAAAACTACAGCTGAGGGCTACATTTTTTCCTTATGTTTCCATGGAGACAAGCTAATTATAGGACGATAAAAAGCCAAAGTACTGGTTTCTTCATGGCTAAAAGTTAATGTTTTTCAAAAGCTTTCAAGTTGTTTTTCACATCTGACAGGGGAATCAAGATAAAGATCAGATGCCAGTTAGTATAAGTAGGAGAACAGGCAGTAACATGCATCTTAGCGTGGATAACCTTAACTTTAGGTGGGATAAGGACTGTTTGCACCTGTCTCTTTGGGACAGTTCTTCCTATGAGGAGGATTAAACTTTGTTCTTTGAAGATATACATAGCTTTATGTTTGTATTAAGTTAACAAGTTATTCCAGGGATGTGTTTGGTTTTTGTTTGAGGGTTTTCATTAAAACAGAAAGTCTTGTAAAATGTGACATAGTTTCAAGTTCACATGACCCTAATGTAGGGTATTTTAAAGCACATACTGTTTTTAATGACATTGTCTGATGAAGTTGAGCTATTTTCTTTGGACGAAAGTGCTTACAATAAGTGCTTGTTGTGTTAACTCGGGTCTACGTCTTTAATCTCTAAACTAAGCTTCACTATATTCCTCACTGAATCTAGCATACTTGATAAAGCAAAGCACAATGAAATGCACAAGCATTCTTTCTAGTCAGGTTCCCCAAAACAGAACACTCAATATTCAGAGATTACTCCCTGTAAAATATAATATCTAACATGGCTTGCAGAATGACCTCATCTGATCACCTGGCACTAGGTTCTGACAGCATCCCCCTTTGAGACAGGAATTTAGCATAGACAGCTACAATACACATCTAAAAGTTTATGGCAGTACCTGGGGCTTCCTCTCTTTTTACTGAGCTAATGAACAAAGGCTTCTTCCAGACCCACTGTCTCCAGTCCTATTCAGTACTGTAGTGTGCTGTCTTAATGGTTTAACAGCTCATTTATATTTCCCTTATTTTTCTTTAAAGTAAGCTAGCTAGTTAACCTCTGCTGTCCCAGAATCCTATATTAAAACATATACATTTAATTCAGTTACAGTAATACATGAACATTTATTTTCATTCCAGCGGGGTGCACTGTTGTTATATTTTAATACAAGCAAACCTCACAAATACATTTTCAGCAGAAGCATATGTTCAAATCAATTTGATATACAAATGACATATAATTATTTACAAAATTCCAGCTAGCTGTACTGGCATAATTCATATATCCACTGCCCTAGTTCTCTTGGCATGGCTGGCAGTACCAACCTGTCATCACATAGGCCGTGATATAAAGTATTTGTCTGTAATGGCTAAAAGAATGGCAAAGGTGTTGCAAAAATTGATAGATATGGATCATTCTGGTTTTGTGGAAGGGATGCAAACATTTGACAACATTAATAGAACAATGGTGATCCAGAGGGAAGCAGAATGTAAGACAATACCAATGTTGTTGGTGAGTCTTGATGCAGAGAAAGCATTTGACAGAGTAAACTGGTAGAGTAGTGGAAGCATTTGCATTCCTGACCCTGGAAATTACCGGCCCATTAGCTTGACAAGCCTTATCTGCAAAGCCATGGAGAGGATCATAATGGACCTCATAAATAAAGACATAGGGAATTTGCAGACTTTGGATCCATCCCAGTTTGGCTTTGTCAAAGGCAGATCATGCCTTCTAAACTTGGTTGACTTTTTCGAAACAGTCACCAAAGCCATTGATGAGGGAAAGGCAGTCCATACAGCCTACCTTGATCTGGCGAAGGCCTTCGATACAATACCCCACTCGGGTATCATTGAAAAACTCATCAGCTTAAATGTTAACCCATACATCACAAGATGGGTTGCAAACTGGCTGAGTGACAGAACCCACAGGGTCAGAGTTGCTGGCGCCATGTCAGACTCAAAGCCTGTCACAAGTGGTGTACCACAGGGCTCAGTCCTGGGCCCACTCTTGTTTGGCATCTACTTTTCTGAAGTACAAGCAAACACAGGAGGGTTATGGCTGACAAAGTTTGCAGATGACTGCAAACTGGGCGCCATAGTAGAAAACACATCTGACACAGATATCCTTCAGAAGGGTCTCACAGAAACGGATAACTGGTGCCAGAGCCATGGCCTAAAGTTAAATGCCAAACAATGCATAGTCATACCCTTCGGGAAAAACAAGGTTACCCCTAGCTACCAAATAGGTGGCAATCCACTGAGCACAGAAGAAGTTATCAGGGACCTGGGGACCCAGGTTGATAGTAGTCTGTCATTCGACACCCATGTAGCTAAAGTAGTTAGGAAGACCTTCTACATTGCCCACCTTATCATGAAGGGATTCTCATCTAGATCAAGGGAGGTCATAGTCTCCCTATACTCATCACTCATCAGACCAATGATTGAGTACAATGCCCCATTCGAATGCATCTGACCCGACACTTGCAGCAGCTGGAGAGGCCACAAAAGTTCCTCACCAAAAGGATAAAGGGTCTCAAACATCTGTCCTATGCTGCCCGACTGAAAGAACTCCAGCTCTATTCAGTCGCACGCTTGCTCAGAGGTGACCTTTGCCTAACATACAAGGCCATGTCAAACCCAGATTTGATGAATATGCTTCACCTCAAAAAATCTAGATCCGTCAGAGCCACAAGGGCGGGAGACTTAAACCTCGACACGGCTATTAATAGGACGTGCTGGAGGGATAGATTCATCACCCAAAGACTCCCTATGCTGTGGAATAAAATCCCGGTATATATGAGGCAGAGCACCTCGCTGGCCTTGTTCAAGAGAAATCTTGACCAATGGATGGGAGATCGCAGATATACCCCAGGGATTACCTCAGTGTCACTGCTCAACAGAGGCACAGCAAAATAATGGGTATAGTTCCCCATACTAAACTATTGGGCTAGGCTTGTAAATGCCCTCGGGCAGATAGCCTAGTATGAACCTATGAACCTATGATACAATAATAAGGTTAATTAAGAGAATATGCCATGGATCGGAAGCCAAAATAAAATGTGACAGTTTCTTTCTGATAAGTTGTGTCTGAACAGAACAAAAACAGGCAGGGGGTGTCCTCTTTCCTCTTTGTTGTTTGCATTATATCGAGAACCATTTGCAAAGAAAATAAGGGACTCAGAAATTCAAGGATATAATTAGTATGGTAGTCAATAAAAGTTGGCTTTATATACAGGCTATATGATTTTGTACCTGATAAAACCAGAAAAGGACAATTCAGTGTCTGAGACAGTTCACATTTTTTTCAGGATGTAAAATTAATGAATATAAAACAAAAAAAGTATAGCTGTAAACTATGTACTCACACATGATTCGGTTCAGCAATACTCATATTTATGTGGACATGATGAAATGAAGTATTTAGGAGTATAGATTAAAAAAGATTATGTTATGGTAAGGATATGTGGGAAGAGTAAACAAAAATAATACAAAAACTGAAAAATTGGAAGTTCTTGCCTATGGATATGGATAGCAAGATACAAGCAGTAAAGATGTTTTTAGCCCCTTTAGTTTTATACACAGGTCAGGCATATTTTTATGAACCAGAGGAGAATTTGTGATTAGCAATTAATAAAGAGTTGAAGATTTTATCTCGGAGAGAAAGAGGACAAGAGTCAAGTGGGATAAGTTGATCCTTCCACTAGAACAAGGTGGTTTAGGTTTACCTGATTTGAACGGATATTTTAGAGCTATACATTAAAGCTCTTATACATAACATAAACAGAAAACTACAGTTCAGAGTGGAAAGAAATGAAGATGAAGCCAGGGGGTAAAATTCAATAAGTAAGGAGAGTGGAGTTTTGGATGCAGATCCTTAAGGAAAGTAACAACAGCTTTACAGAATATTATATTTATAAAGTATCTGAAAGTATGTTTAGAACTAAGCCAAGATGGGAGTGGAGAAAGGAAATTTTGCCAGTAAGGATGACTGTAATTAGGAGTACAGAGAATTGGTAAAAGAAGGCTGGAATTTACTGGAGGAAGCTGGCAAAGGAACCAAGGTATTGGGAGCAAATAATTAGAAGGAAAGGTAATGGAATGGGAAGAGGCCAAGAAGACATGTGGACTGCAAGCTAGAGACTGCCTTCCCTATCAATAATTGATATCAGAGTATAGGGAGTCCTGACTGAAAGACCTGCACTGCTTGATTTTTAGTTGAATCTAGAATGGAAGCTGCTGTTAAAAAAGGAATATTTAGAAGGGCATATAAAATATTGCATGATAACTATAGGAATCAATCATAGGATATTTGAAAGGATTGGGAGTAGAGATTAGATAAGCAATTCACAAATAAACAGTGGAAAGATGTATATGTGGCTCCCAAATATGCGACAAAGACTAGAAGATTTAGAATTGTGTGCCTGGAACTGTTTGCATATGTACTTTTATACTCCAAGCAGACATCAAAGAATTTTTCCTCAAGTAGATGGCAAATGTTGGAGGTGTGATGGGGAAGAAAGAGGTAGCTGGGAGCATGTGTTTTAGGAGTAAAATGAGTTGGCAGACTTTAAAAATTCCATACAAAGTAATCTGTCAAGAATACTGGATGAGCAAACGAGTTTAACAAAGGAAATTATTTTTTGAACTGAAATACAGGATCTGAATTGCCCAGACAAAGTAAGGCATTGTTAAGTTTATTTCTGGTGGCTGCCAAAAAAGCAATTACTAGAAAATGAAAATCAAAGTCTTCACCAACTTAACTTGTAGTAGAGAATACTGTAACAGACAAAAAACAGGGAGTGTGATCTTTAGAAAAGAGCAAGTTACATAACAAAAAATGGAAATTGTGGGAACAATACATGCAGCAAAATGTTTTGAAGGAGGAATGAGGTTTAAGAGAAGACAGCAGTTGAACAATGTGTGTAATGATTATATTGTGTAGAAGGATATATGTGCTGTGTAATGTTTGTAAATGTGAACTTGTTAATCTTCTTCTTTTTTTCTTTTTCTTTTGACTGTTCCCGTTAGGGGTCACCACAGCAGATCGTCTGTTTCCATTTCTTCCTGTCCTGTGCATTTTTCTCTATCACACCAACCACCTGCATGTCTTCTCTCACCACACCCATACACCTTAACTTAGGTCTTCCTGTTTTCCTCTTAGCTGGCAGCTTTATCTTTAGCATCCTTTTCGCAATATACCCAGCATCCCTCTTCAGCACATGTCCAAACTAACGTAATCTTGCCTCTCTGGCTTTGTCTTCAAACCTTCCAACATGGGCTGACCCTCTAATATACTTATTCCTAATCCTGTCCACCCTCGTCACACCCAGTGCAAATCTTAACATCTTTAACTCTGCCACATCCAGCTCTGACCCCTGCCTTTTTGTCAGTGCCACTGTCTCCAACCCATATAACATAGCTGGTCTCACTACCCTCTTGTAGACCTTCCCTTTCACTCTTACTGGTACTTGTCTGTCATGAATCACTCTTGACATTCTTCTCCACCCACTCCATCCTGCCTATACTCTCTTCTTCACCTCTCTTCCACACTCGCCATTCCTCTGAACTGTTGATCCCAAGTATTTAAACTCATCCACCTTCACCAACTGTACTCCCTGCATCCTCACCATTCCTCTATCCTCCCTCTCATTCACACACATATATTCTGTCTTAGTCCTGCTGACCTTCATTCCTCTCCTCTCTAGAGCATATCTCCACCTCTCCAGGTTCTCCTCAACCTGCTCCCTACTCTCACTACAGATCATAATGTCATCTGCACACATCATAGTCCACAGGGACGCCTGTCTGATCTTGTGTGTCAACCTGTCCATCACCATTGCAAATAAGAAAGGGCTCAGAGCTGATCCTTGCATAATCGCACCTCCACCTTAAACGCTTCTGTCACTCCCACCGAAGACCTCACCGCTGTCACAGTACCCTCGTACATATCCTGTACCACTCTTACATACTTCTCTGCCACTCCCGACTTCCTCATACAATACCACAACTCCTCTCTGGGCACCCTGTCATATGCTTTCTCTAAGTCCACAAAGATACAAAGCAACACCTTCCGACCTTCTCTGTACTTCTCCATCAACACTCTCAGAGCAAACATTGCATCTGTTGTGCTCTTTCCTGGCATGAAACCATACTGCTGAATGTGAAATTGTTAATATGGTTAGTTTACTTTTATATAAATGTAAGTTTGCCTAAGTCAGAAGTGATAATTCAAAAAAGGCCTTTAAAAAATAAACCCGAATCTCTGTGATCATTGTAAAAGTGAAGAAAGTAATATGCAAACTGACAGATTTGAGCAGTTTTTTATATTAACTGGGGAGAGAGATAGTCGAGTATCAGGATATATTGGTATGGTGGGGGAGACCCAATCCATTACCCTTCTAAAGGCCCCATATGACTATGGTCTAGCTCAACTCCTTATTGTTCAGAAAATGTATGTTGGTGCAAAACCTGTTGCTTTATTCATTTTCTAAGTGCATTTGTGAACATTTCCCCTTATTTTCGGCCATGATCTCTTATAATTTTTGGCTTATTCCCTGATTTTTGAGCAAAGAAGTTGAGAGCTGTGGAACGATGTTACTTCCAGATGGATTCATAAATACTGTGAGAGTGTAGACAAGATGATAATGTCTAACTGAGCAGCATATTATCTTGCTTGTAATCCCTCTACTCTTTTGTTATTATTATTATTATTATTATTATTATTATTATTATTATGTAGATTAGATGCTATTGACCTGTTATTTACATTTCAGATCGCTCTTACATTTTACCTTACTTGTTGTCTATTTCCTCCATGGTGTGTTTGAACAATGTTTTGGTATCACTAGCTTTAAATGTAGGCGTACTCTGTACTGAGCCTGCTGTTTGGTTAGTATGCCTTCTAGTTTTTGATTGTTTTATTATTTGGGTTGGTGGTAATGTTTTTTATTTCTAGCATCATTGCCATTATTACTTTCAGCATGCAGACAGAGATGTGCAAAGGTAGTATAACCACGAGTTGCACTGAGAAAGACAAGAGACCTGCTTTTCTGAGATGTAATAGGAATACACACACTGTAACAAGACAGTTCACTTTGTTGTATTTTGATGTAAATTTATGGGCGTTTGGATTAGTCTTTCAGGTGTAGTTACAGGATGCTACTGTCAAAGTAAAAGTTTTAGGGTTAGAGTTAGGGATGGGGAATTAATGAGTGAGGGGGTTTTAGGATTAGTGTCAACATTTCAGGATTATGAAGGGGACTTTAGAATTAAGGTTAGTAATAAAGTTTTTGAATTAATGGAGGTAGTTTTAGGGTTAGTGACAGACTTAAAGATAGGGAGAGTGTTTAGAGTTACAAACAACGTATTGAGGAAGAGAGTGCTTTAGGGTTACGGAGGGGTTTTAAGATTAGGGTTAGAGTCTCAATTTAGGGGATAACATTTTAGGGGAAGAAAAGGGGTTATAAGATTAAGCTTGGGGATTAGGATTAGCATTAAGCAGGGAGTTGTAAAGTTAGGGACTGAGTGTAGGGTTGGGCTTTAGTTTATTTATGTGGCATTTGTTACTTACACTGAGTAGGCATAACTCGTATTTCCATTGGAAGTAAGCTACGGATGTGAATTTCACCTGTGTGCTATAAACAGCTATCATCAAGCACCATTAGATCATTGATCTGTCATTGCATAGAGATTTTAGGGTCTATATCACGAAATTAAACTTTCAAACTGTCGAACACCATAAGTTTGAACTTGGAAGATCAAATTCGGATAACATCGAAACTGCAAAACAGCAAATTTTTTCCCAGGGGAAAAAAATGTGCTGTTCCGAAAAACACGCACGTAACACAATCACACCAAACACCTTCAAAACCTACACTAAACCTAACATACACCACTATCTATGCACTATCCTTAACCCAGCCCTAACCCTAAAGTCCATCACTATCGCACACTTACCTGACCCTTGCCCTAACCCTAAAGTCCGTCACTGTCGCACACTTACCTGACCCGCACCCTAACCCTAAAGTCTGTCACTATCGCATACTTACCTGATCCGCACCCTAACCCTAAAGTCCGTCACCTCCCATTCGTACACTTACCTTGACCCGGTCCGAAAATGCCAAAGCCACAGAAATGGCCAACCAAATTCTTTCCCTGGGAAAGAATTCTGGTTTTCGCGGCTTTGACATTCTCACCTTTCAAACTACCAAGTTCGTCCTTCCGGTATTCGGCATTCTGAACTTTCGATTTCATGATAGGAACCCAGATTTTATTGTAAGTTGTCACTGACTGTGTTTTAAACACACATCTGCAGTTTACATGTTTTGATTCAGAGCAATACCTTAACCTGTTTTATGGTTTACATTATGATCACGTTTCAGATTTAACAGCAGTTTGAGTGGTCTTTTTATGGGTGAAATGTTCAAAAATGGGTAATTTTATTATTATTGGTTACTAAAGTTTGTTTCACTTCTTGCTGGTAAAATGTTTAAGACTAATCAGATTTTAAAAAAATGCACACAAACTTTGCCTTATTAAGCATTAAACATAATATAAAATAATGTGGTTGATAAGTGTACATTTCTTCACTTTTTGCTGGTAAAATGTTCAAGACTAATCAGATTTAAAAAAATGTACACACGCTTTGCTTTATTAAGCATTAAACATAATATAAAATAATGTGGTTGATAAGTGTACATTTCAACAGTCAGGAAGGGAATTAAAAAAAAATGTGCATTTATGTGCTGTCCAAAAAAAAAGAACAAAAAAAAATGGGGAGGGACATGATTTGAAGACCACCCAGGGCCCAAGGCGCACTTAATCTGTCACTGTCCACAATCATATTCTTTCTGTATTGAATCATATTTAATGTTAAAAAATATTAAATGCAAGCCAAACATATTTCAGTTCCGCTATCCACATACAAGGTTTCACCAACTTTGCAGGGACAAACAACTGGTGTCAGAGTCATGGACTAAAATTAAATGCCAAGAAATGCATAATAGTATCCTTTGGGAAGTCATCCACCCCTGGTAACTGTCATATTGACAACAGACCCCTTAGAGTTGAAGCAGTAGTCAGGGACTTGGGGACACACATAGATAGTAATCTAGCCTTTGGCCATCATGTTTCTACAGTAGTACCAAATAAATACTTCATCAGGTTTGTGTGCAAAAAACATATCATAATATAAATGAACATGTGTATAAATCTACAAGTGAACACCTAAGCAGGCTGAAAACCATAGCTATAATTGCTAAGGTATAAATACAGTGAAAGATGTTAGAATAAGTAGTGAACAATGTTGGAAATAAAGCATTAAGGCCCTGAGTATCTGTTCAAGTGTGTCATCTAACTAAGAAAGCACTTAGTTTAAATGAGTAAAAGTATCAGAAAACAGCACCAATGTCAGTTATTTTCATTGTAAAATATTTGCAATGTTTTATATTTGCTTATATCCATATTAACACGTATAATATTAGTGTATAATGTCAGCATTAATCAGTCCCATATCAGACTTTTAATAGTCTTTTAAACAGTGAGGCAGTTTTCTGAGACCTAATATGCTTTTTATGGAGCAATAATAATTAAGCCCCAGTTTTCTAAAAAAGTTCAGTTTCAGCTGCCACAGTAGTTCAGGTTTTTCTAAAAGATAAGGGACATCTCCTTTCAGTTTCAAAAGGTCCACATGGTCAATAATTTGAAATTTAAAGCCAGTGAATCTTTTGTAAAGCTGTAGGTGCCGACCAGTGCACCTGGCTCTAATTTCGGAAAGATGGCCAGAAATCCTTCTTTAAGTCTGTTGAGCATTTTCCCCACATAAAATGCTTCACAGTCATTCAAGGTAGCCCTGTAAACCACCTGCACTGAGTTACAGTCACCTTCTGCATTGGTTTAAATCAGTTTCTTTAAATAAAGGCAGAAGAATATGTCTTCCTCCTATATGTGCTGACAAAAAACAAAGTTGGCTTCACACTTACTGGTGCGTGTTTCCAATGGTCTGGGCCTATCTTCAGCCCAACTCCTGATGTTTCTGTTTTTTCTATACACAAAGGAAGGAGCTTCTCCAAGGATGTCCATTAGTTATGAGCTTTCAGTAATTATGACCTAATTCTCTCTAATATTATTAATGATGCTGTAATAGTCAACAGTAAAAGTCAAGATACAACTGTCTTTAGATTTGTCATCCATAGGTTTCTTTAAAACCCTCTTATAAGGACTGTTAAGTGCTGATGAATTTGTACTTTTTAGTTCAATTATAGGTTCCAGAATGCTTCTTAACATATTGCTTTCAAATCCCCTCACCAAAAAGTCATTTTCAACATCATTTAGGTTCTAAAGGAAGGGTTCCATTTTCATGGTGATCCTGGCCAACCTGTAGCCCTGGGACTTGACAGCATTATATTTTGTCCTGGTGGGATGCAGACTGTTATTGTGTAGCAGGAGATTTACTCTGGTAGATTTTCTGTAAAGATCTGTGTCCATTTTACCTTGGGCCAAGTCTTTAGTAATCTGCATATCTAAGAATACTGCTGAGGTGAGGCTGTGGGAAGAGGTGAAATGCAGGAAGCTGGTGGTTTGATTCAGACAGCTGATAAAATCTTCTAATTTAACACCGTCTCCTTTCCACACAATAAAGATGTCATCAATAAAGTGCAGATGTACTGTGATATGTTGCATGTATTCTCTGTTATTAAAAACATAATCCTCCTCCCACTTGCCTAGGGCTATGTTGGCTAGGTTAGGGGCCATAGCTGCCTCCATGGCTATATCAGTCTTTTGTTTATAGTAATTTCCATTAAGTGTAACAAAAAAAAATTGTAGCTAAGCCCCATATCTAAAAGTTTACCTGTTCTTTCATGTTGTGCTGGTGTGCAGTTGTTGTTTTTCCTGTATAATCAATCGCTGTTTCAATACAATAATTATGTGGAAGTACAGTATATAATAATTCAAAATCTGTCGTTAATAAAATGCTGTCAACATCAATTTTTTATTTTCCTTAAAAAATCATTAGACTCTTTTATGTGTGAAATGTGCTTCTCAGCCAGAGATTGTAATGAAAAATCCAGGTAGATAGCAGCAGCTTCGGTCAGGGTACCTCTCACTTGCAACCATTGGCCTGTAAGGAGGGTTTTCACTATTTTTATATGTCTTGGGATTTCAAAGAATTTAGGCAAGTGGGGGGAGGTGTCTGTAGATAGTCAAACAAGTTATCTGTTAACAAACCATCATCATAAAGTGCAGTTAAGGCTGTGTACCATTTGTTGTCTGATGCCTTAATCTCTTCTAAAGTTAAAGATTCATAATAGCTAGTGTCACTCAACATTTCTTCTATCGTCTGTTTATAACAACATTACCCCCTCCCTTGTCACCCTTCATAACTCATCGAGACTTATCGCTGCCTAACTCTAACAATGTTTTTTTCTCACCTTTCTTAAGGTTGTAGAACTTTTTCCATGCTGGTTTTTGCAGTACTTTCCTGATGTCCATTTCACATAGGTTCATAAGTTGGTACTAGGCTATTGGCCCTCTAGCCATAACAATTTCCTGGCTATTTCTTCCCACACTATTTACTTCCCTGGACCTCTGTCTAGCAGGGCGACTTACATGATTCCCAGGGTGAATTTACTTTCTCCCATCCAATCATCAAGGTTCCTTTTGAAGAGGGCCAAAGAGGCACTCTTGCTTGACATGTATGGGCAGTCTATTCCAGAGTCTGGGGAGTCTCTGGGTCAAGATCCTATCCCTCCAGCATCTTTTGTTTATTGTGATAACAATGTTTAGATCCCTGGAGTGTGTGGCTTTGAGGGATTGGGATTTCTTTAAGTTTAGCATGTCCAACAGCTCTGGGTTTAACATGACCTTGTATGTTAAGCAGAGATCACCTCTGAGTAGATGATATGTGACAGAGTATAGCTGGAGTTTTTTTTAGACGGTCAGCATAGGGCATCTACTTTAGGCCTGTAATTCTTTTAGTGAGGTATTTTTGCAGTCTTTCCAGTTTTTGCAGATGTCTTGAGAGGTACATACCAAATGGGGTGTTGTATACTATAATGGGTCTAATGAGGGATGAGTACAGTGGGACAATGACCTCCTTTTTTCTGGATGAAAAGCCCTTAGTGATGAGGTATGCCACACAGAAGGATTTCCTGACTGTTGTGGCAATGTGGTTATTGAAGGTGAGACCACTGTTCACCTATGTCCCTAAGTCTCTTATCACACTTTCGGTGTTTAGTGTACTGCCACCTATGTGATAATTTATGGGTACATGTTTTTTTCCCAAAGGGGATAACTATACATTTCTTGGCAATGAGCTTGAGCCCATGGCTCTGGCACCAAGCATCTGTTTCTGTAAGGCTCTTTTGTAGAGTATCCACATCATTTGGGGATTAAATAATGGCTCCCAGTTTGCAGTCATCTGTGAACTTTGTTAGCCAGAGTCCCTTAGTGTTGGCCTGTACTTCAGAGAAGTAGATGCCAAACAAGAGCGGTCCCAGGACTGAACCCTGAGGTACTCCACTTGTCACTTGTCTGGAGATGGATTTGGATTCAGCTACTTTTACAGTGTAGGTTCTGTCAGTAAGCCAGTTGGCAACCCATCAAGTGACCTAGGGATTAATGCCCAGCTTAGTAAGTTTATCTATGATTCCAGAGTGGGGGATGGTGTCAAAGGCCTTGGTGAGGTCCAGATATGCTGTGTGGACCGCCTTACCCTCGTCCATGGCTCTGGAGACTGATATGAAGAAGTCAGTCATGTTCAGGAGACAAGATCAGCCCTTCACGAACCCAAACTAGGTGGGGTCCAGTGTTTGAAGGCTGCCAATGTCTTTGTTTATAAGTTCCATGATAATACGTTCCATGGCCTTGCAGATCAGGCTCAGACTGATGGGACAGTAGTTCCTGGGATCCAAGGGGATCCCCCCTTGTGGAGTGGGATAACTGTAGCTGTGTGCCACTCAGTGGGCATGAAGCCTGAGGTGAGGCTATGATTAAACATGGCACTTAGGTGAGGTGCCAGTTCATTTTGTAGTTCATGTAGTACACAGCCCGGGATGTCATCTAGTCCCATGGATGCTGTATTCTTAGCTTTGAAGAGTGCATTCTTTTTTACCTGTGTGGCTGTTATTACCGGAATTTGGCAATCTTCTGGTATTGAGATGGGCCATTTGGGGGGGTGAGAGGGGGGTGAAGTTGGCACTGAATCTATCATCCAGGATAATGGCAATATCCTTGGGATCAGTATATTCAATGCCATTCTGTTGCAGCTCAGAGCAGATGTGAGCATTGCCATTTAGATTCTTAACGTCATTATAGAATACATTGTGGTTGTCTTTGGAATCTTTGGCAATTTTATTTTCATAACTAGCTTTGGAGGATTTTATGAGGTATCTCAGCTTCTTAGTGAGGCTGGTAAGAGATATTTTTGCATCCTGGGATTTTCCTCTTTTCTGCAACAGTTTCTTCCTTTTGTTGTAAAGTTTGTCTATGGCATGGGACCACCAGATCGGCTTCCTTTTTTTGGAGGAGAGCATCTTGGTTCTATTTGGGATGGCACGATCCATGCAGGAGTGGATGTGCTCCTACAGTGTCTTAGTGTAGGACTCAGCAGTAGAACTTTCAGTTCCCATCTGCATGGGTGTCATGAAGTTTGTCACTTCTGACTTGAGTAGCATGAAGTTGGCTTTGGAGAATTTTTTTATGGAGGTTTCCTTACTGGGGGGTGGGATGTGGCTATTAAGGGTGATTAGCTTATGGTCTGACCTGACCAACGAGGGGGTGGCCATAGGTGTGGAGCATCGATTTCCCATATTAGTAATGACCAGGTCTAGGATATTGGAGTCCCTGGTGGGACTATAGATTAGTTGATCCAGGGCGTTGGAATTTATGAATTCCAAGAACCGTTGGGCAAAGGTGTTGGTACACAAGTAGATTTCCCAGTTAATGGCAGGGTAGTTGAAATCACCCAGTATTAGGGTGTTTGGTTGTATCTTAATATTTTCCAGTATGTTTAGAAAGGTGTAGTGAGAATCTTGGGGCATGGTGGGAGATCTGTAGCAAGCTACAATTTGGATTGCAGTCTTACCTAGTGTTAGTTGCACCTGGGGAATTTCAGACGCATCGTGTTGGGCAACTAGCCTGGTGGTGTGAATATCCTTGGTGAATATGGACACTCCTCCATCTTTAGTGTTTTGATCTTGGTTTGGTGGCCGAAAGATATGGTAAGAGTTGTAGCCTGGTATTGCAGGGGTGCTGTCTGGAGCCTTGAACCAGGTCTCAGTTACAGCACAGATATCGATGTTCTCCATTTTTAGGAGTGCCTCGAGAGAGTGCATTTTGAGGTTTAGACTTCTAGCATTGAGTAGCATTACCTTCAGATTTTGTATGCTTGTACCTGTTACGGTGGTGATTTTTGTCCTTTGAAGTTTGCCTAAAAAAGGCACTATAGGGGTGGCAAGAATCTTAGCCAGTAACCTAAATCCCAGGGGTGACAGGTACAGACCATCTTTGGCAAAGCATTGTGGTCTGTCGATCATGACATCCCAGGCAGACAGATACTGGATCCCCTTTGAATGACACCAGAAGCTTAGCCAATTGTTGAAGTCAGTCATTTTGTCCTCATATTGTGGTATCATTCTGGATGAAGGCAGGATGCTACTCAGGGCTAGGGTCATATCTACCTGGGCCACATGATCCGAGAGCTCTTCCATGTCTCTTTTTATGTAGTCCAGGTAGGTACATCTGAAGTCATTCACTCCAACATGGACAGTGACAGAGTCGTATTCGTACTTGTTGTGGAGTGACTTGAGTGCATGCGTTATGTGGTGGATCCTGGCACCTGACAGGCAGCTGACTGTAATTTTCTCCTTGTTCAGCCTGGTGAGTGGGACATCAGTGTGCCTGACTATAGAGACACCTATGACTAAAGTGTTAGGTACGTTGTCTTGCCTTAGGGGCTGTTTCTGGGTGGCACACTGGTGTTGTGAAGTATGTGACACTTTGGTTGTGATTGGTGTTTGTTTGCGTTTCAGCTATGGAGGTCCTTGTTGGTTGGGCAGGTTACAGTTAAGGGCCTCCGCATATGTGAATTTAGTGTTGCTATGTGTGGGTGTTGGTGGTGTGGGTTTAGAAGGGCTATGTGTTGCTTCAGGTGTAGTGTGGGTGTTAACCTTCTCCTTTTGACTGTCTAGCACAGTCTTGGATGGAGAGAGCTTTGCTTCCAGTTTGGCTATGTAAGTGCATCTCTCATAGGTTGTAGTGTTGGGTGGTAGAATGAGAGGGTTGTCTGTGTACATGAGGCAATTGCTGCATTGCCCTGGTATGCCCAGATTCACCAGGTGGACAGGAGAAATCACCAGAAGCTGACCCTTTGTTCATGCCTGGTTTGGTGTTTTTTTTTTTGTAAAGTACAGGAGCTGTTTTCCCTTCCCTTAGCAAGGTCCTTTGCAATTATAGGCTGTTTAGTGCCTATGATTAATTTCTCCTTATTAACAAGGAGGGTCGAGTGTTTGTATCAGTTTAAGGCTTCCTAGTGCTTTCCGGCAGGTATTAGAGCACATGCTAGTCACAGGGATGGTTAAAGGTAAGATGAAAAAATTGTTTATCCTAAACACTGCAGTGTGCACTAGAGAAGTTAGATGTGAAAGTAGGTAACTTAAGTTTTACCTGTCTAAAAAGTAAAGTTTTAGTGGAGAGTCACTGTTTTTAAAACAGCAAGATAGACTGAAAGGGGGTGGTCACTTTTGTATTCTGGTACTGTGGAATACTGTAGGATGGCTAATAAATTTAAATAGTTGAAGGGGAGTGATTTCACAAAATGATAATTTTGTGCTTACTCACACAAGCCAGTGAAAGGAGAGAGGAAATGAGATATATGGTCAAATTAACATAAGAGACAAGCAGCTAGAAAGACAGTGGTATTTAAGGACACAACAGTAACAGGGTGGCAGGGCGGGGAAAAAAATTCTGCCCGACTCACAAGAGATAGAGCTGTGGTCTCTTTTGAAGTTTTAATATGCATTTAAAAGCAGAATACAAGTAAAACACAAGGTAAAGAAAACAAATCACAGTATTCAAAATATAAAAATGCAATACAGTAATACAAAATACAACAAATAAAAAGCAAACTAACCTTTCCCTCACAGCAAAGTGTAGCAGAGTCTGGGTGAGCCTTTCTAGTAAAGTTCTGAAATGTTTTATTTTACCCTTTAAATAGAAGGTTTAGTTCCTAGCTCCACCCCCCTCAGTTCACAAATGATTAACCTTAAGGAACCTCTTCTGTCATATGTATGAGTCCTTAATTGATGAGTTCTAATTTCTGTCTGACTCATAAGAATGACAGAGCTGTGGTCTCTTTTGAAGTTTTAATATGCAGTTAAAAGCAGAATACAAGTAAAACACAAGGTAAAGAAAACAAATCACAGTATTCAAAATAGAAAAATGCAATAAAGTAATACAAAATACAACAAATAAAAAGCAAACTAACCTTTCCTTCACAGCAAAGTGTAGCAGAGTCTGAGTGAGCCTTTCTGGTAAAGCTCTGAAATGTTTTATTTTACCCCTTAAATAGAAGGTTTAGTTCCTAGCTCCACCCCCCTCACTTCACAAATGATTAACTTTAAGTGACGTCTTCTATCTTATGTATGAGTCCTTAATTGATCAGTTCTAATTTCTGCCTGACTCACAAGAGACCTCACATTTGACCTCAAAGACTGCTAAAGTTTGGTGTAAGGGAGGGCAGTAACTATTGGGACTTTTATTATTTCTTCAATAGGTTTTTTTCTCAGTGGTATCAGATTTGCTGTGGTGCAGAACTTTCAGATTCAATTTTCTGACATAGAATTTTAAATCAACCAGTATCTGTGCTGTGTCAGACCTGCAGTGGGGAACAAAAGTTAATCCATTTGAAAGCACACTAATCTCAATATCAGTTAGTTCTTTTTTGGGGCGATTCCACACAACAGGGTAAGTTAATAGTGTGGCTGGTTTCTATGTCTGGTTCTGGGTCCTGTGGTGTAGTTGGGCTCCCATAATTATTTAATTTCCTTCACTCCTGTCCATTGCTAGGTTCTCCAGTCTTCCGGAGAGGCTCTGGCCGAGGTTGGGGATCGTTGAAACTCTTCTTGTGCCCTCTGGAGTCTTGGGGGGACTGTAGTGGCAGTCTTCCTTTTGACTCTCAAAATATTGTCCTCCTCTGGAGCTCTGATGTTGGTCCTGGTAATGGTCCTGTTGTTGGTGTTGTGGTTGATGTCTGTACTGTTGTTAATATCCCTCTTAGTGGTGTGGGTCTCAGTGATCCAGATGCTGCTCTTGGTAGCCGTGCTGTCTTTGGTTTCGGTTGTCCTGTCAGTTCTGGATGTGGTGTTGGTTCTGGTTCAGGTATTCCGCCACCATATCTCTCTGATGGTTCTGGTCCATTCTGTGATTCTGGGTCTGGCTCTGATCTAGGTAACCCTCCCACTGTCTCTGATGGTTCTGGTCCATTCTGTGATTTTGGGTCTGGTTCTGATCTAGGTAAACCTGCCCCTTGTTGGACCTCAGAGGTGTGCTGGTAGCCAAGGGCATCTGTGAAGAGGGTGGCCGTGGGAGAACTTGTTCCAACCATGTCATGCCTCTATACTGTTCTTTGCATCAGTTTCCCTCTCGAAAAACCTGCTGAGGTTGCTGGTGGTATTTTTTGTAGCCTCTGTTAGATCTCCTGTTACCATGTCTATAGTTGTAGTTAAAAAAATCCTCTGTATTTATTCTTGTTTTTTGTCTTATTAAATCTCTCAGGTTCATCCTTATCATCCTGATCCCTTCTCATCTTCTTCAGTTTATATTTTTTATTCAAAGCTTTTTACCCTTTCTGTTAGAGAATCAAACCTTGCATCAAGGTCTCCATGGTTCTCATTTAATATAGCAGTCTCCAGCTCTGAGATTACAGCTTTAGTTGCCTCATGTTTAGCCTGGTTATTTTTAAGGAGCAGTCTTATGAGGTTGTAGCTAGCATTCATTAAGGTATCAAACCATTCAGCTGTCAGGGTTTCATCCATATTCTTCCACATAGGCCTCTTGTTAAGGTACAGGAACAGTAATAGTAAGGAAGTTCATAACCCAGGTATGAAAATGTTTTACTCTTTTAATAAACTAAAAAAGAACTGAAATCCATGAAAGGGCTATTTTGGGAGCAAATTTACATACAGCAAAGGCTAGATAAAAAGAGACTGCCTAGGGGGCTGCACCTTAACAAGAAGCCTATGTGGAATTATATGGATGAAACCCTGATGGCTGAATGGTTTGATAACTGAACTTCTCAGTTTGATAAGGCTGTATGATTACACAAGTGAGAGGAAGACCTGACCCAAAAGCCATCATCTCCTGCATTCTGACAGATAGAGGATTAACATAATACCCTACTTGGACAAATCCACTGGGGTCTGTGTTCGGGACACAATACTGATGCTTGAGACAAATATACATGTACAAACAAACCCTGATGCTCAGACATATATTTCACTCACAGATTATAAGCAAAGGAAACAAGTACATTGATAAAGACTGTCCATGATACAGGTATCCACCCACCCAAAAATGTTGCTTATTCATCTTCCCCCATTTTTGTTGTAAGTAATACAGTGAGACAGAAGCATCACCTGAATTATTTAATGATAACAGAAATGGGGGATAGAATGTGCAGGCATCCCCACAATGTGAGACCACAGCCTTAGCATCCTGATCCATTTGTCCAAATATATGACAGTATGCATGCACAAACATAGTAGTAACATTCCACAGTCATACTGCCACCTGTGACCTGTAGCAATTATCACAGAACTGGCAGTGATGTGTGAAAGGTATACTGTTTAGGAATGAATCCCTGCTACTGTTAATAGTAAAGCTTGCGCAGTCTAAAGCAAGTACGCTTACCCTGGCACTCACTTTGCTCTTCTTATCTCCTTCTGTATAGCTGTCTATTCACTTCAATCCCTTCAGGAGTTATGGAGATCAGAAGAACACACTGTAATATTTGTGGCAGTCACACAGTGGCAATTTGTAAGTGTAGCTAAGTTATACTTACAGTGTATAGGTGGTTATTCGTGTTTAACTTCATCCTGCCATCAACATAGGTGGTCAAGACTGTGGTGACACATGCCACTGTAATGGTGACAGCAACATTCTGAAAGTGAGATGCTAGCACCATGGGTTCCATGCTTCCATCTTATGCTGAGGAAGCCCTCCTGCAGGAGCCTCTGACTCTAATCCTTATGAACACCCTCTCGTACCACCTCTGCATTCTGAAAGGAGTGCTGTCATCTCCTTCTCCAGACATGATGTCTCACCTTGAAGAATCTCAATGAAAAGTGCCAGAAAATTGGTGCCCAAATCAGGTCTCATGTGTTCCTTCTGCCAGACATTGATGGGCTCCTCATTTGCATGACCTATGTTGGGATAGGATAATATAGGTACAGGCACTGCAGCGTCTTCATTTACAGATGGTTAATGTCTAATTACAGCCTGTTCCCTCTCTGAAGCATGGCCTGTACCACATATGTGTAGTTCTACCTGCTGGAACTCTGGCATGTGCAAATCAATAAATACAATGCTTAGCAGGTTTTCTCCGTGTGCAAACTTAGCAATTCAATAATAGTAATGAATTGAGCACTAATTTGCATAATCATCATGCCTATACAGTTGAATCTACACCATATAAAAACAACAGCAGGCAGAGAGTCTCTTCATGCTACAGAAGAAAACTGTAGAGCACAGGGTTCAGAATCTGCTAAAAGTGAATTTCAGAAGATTCTTTCAGGGAAACTTCCTCTACTTGTACAAGGAAAGTGCTACTTTTTACAAGTTTATTCATTTGTAGTACAGCTGCTTTTGAACCTGTTGACAAAATAAGGTACATGTCAGTACTTTTAGGTGTGTTAGGAAAGGTGTAGTGGGAGGAAAACAAAGGTACAGCAATTGCTGGGCTACAGGATTGTTAAGCTTATACTCAGAGCACAGCTGAAAGCATTTCTACAGTGCATATGATACAGCTTTCAGTAAACACATTTAGCATTAGCAAAACTCTTTTTAATACTGAGAGGTCATTTGCAGTGGTATGTGATTGTTTTTTGGGGGACATGTACTCAGTCAAACTATGTGCCTGATATTAATTAAAGACTGTGGATACAGAGGTATATTGTGCTAGTCACACAAACAGCTTACTATATGGCCACGAAAGACACTGGTGGTATTAGACTTTGTTAGGGCCATGCAGGAGCAAGACTGGAAATTCCAGTTTTCCATGCCAACAGAGCAATGTGGAAAACTAGGGCAAGCAGAAGCACACTACTGAATCTGCTGGGCCATCCACACATAACCTCAAGTTCTTGATTGCAGAGAATTCAGGTCCTCTGTTTCCCTGGATGATGGCTCTTTGGCCTGCATGCAGCTAACCAGGCCCATCGGGACATGCCTGAGATGATATTGTAACAAACATTAATGTAGTTCGTGGCCACAACTGCAGTCACAAAATGGTGCTCTGCAGAACCAGTGATATTTGATGCCCAACAAAGACTATAACTTCTAGCATGGGGAGGTAGGACCACATGTGGGGGGCTGTTGAGTATAACACTTGTCATGGAAATGGAGTTGTTCCTGGCCTCTATAAAAAAGAGTGGCACCTTTACAGAGACAGGCCATAAAGACAAGCCCCTAGAGATGCCTCAGGTATGTAGCATTTCTACTGTCCATCAATTCCTGCAAGCACTCTACACCCCTTAGTCACCATCAGACTTATTAAAGCTGCCTGATATATGGTATGTAGCTACAGGCACAGTCATAGGCACAGAGTCTGCAGATAAAGTATTACTTTTTGTCATGTTTTTATTTGTAAAACTCGGGTGCCTGTGGGGTTCTGGTTAATACTTACTCTGTATATTTGGTGCTCTATTGTATTCACAGATGATTGTTTTTCTGACAGTAGCACTGTGAAACTTCTCCCATCTGATTTTGGAGAATCTGCAGCCTCTGATAATGATGGTGGAGATGAGCAGGCACAATCAGGAATGCAAGTTGTGTGCTGGGCACAGGGTTACCCAGGCTACCCACACCTCACAGGGAGGACAGGGTAATGGGGGTACTATCAGTAATAGAAGAGTGATGGCCCCAGTAGGCATGGATCTTCCCCCTCATGGACAGAGAGGTCCACTCAGGAGGGTGGGTAATAAGTCTATTTGAAGACATGGTTGCAACCCTTCCCCTGAGATTGGTGTGTCAGTCACTACAACCCAGTATATGCGCAGGGTCATCATGGAGGCACAGACTAGAACTACCATACCCATGGTGGAGATAGTTAGGGGACACAGCATGTGGATAATGACTTTCCCATATGTGTGATTGTTGGATGGACTCAATCACTCACTCACTGAAACATGCAGTGTCATCTCTGGCTCACCTTTCACAGGTTGAGGGGTCATCCATGGAGCTGGTTAACTGATACATCCACAGATGGTAGCCAACATGCCTGTGGACAACCAAAATGCTGCTCCCACCATGCTAACACTTCTGAGGCGACATCTGTTGTGGAGGTGTCTACACACTAGAGAGAGAATTTCCTCTTATTTGCAGCCATCAGCACAATGGCACATTGTACCAGACATAACTCAAGATCATACAGCATATCAGCGTTGGGCTAGAGTCACGGTGCCTCCAGTGCAACAACTGGCAGAGCCAGCCCTCATGGACATGTGAGTGCACAGGATGCTGACCCCACTGCCAAGTTTCACCTGGATCTAACCAATAGACTGAGCAAAAGTGATGCAATTGTTGCTGAGGCTTTGTCCCTGTAGACCCACACTTACACCATCACAGCCCTCATTGCATCACACATTTACACAGACATTAGCGCCACTCAGTAAATGTTACGCTAAAGGTCCCCTTTCCCCCCAGCACTGATATTTCACAGAAAAGTACATTTTACTTTCATAATCCTCCATACTCACAAAATTTCATGTGAAAGGGATCCACATCTCTGCTCCCTTCTCCATCTGTACGACTAATGATAGCTGTTCCCTACCCTTAGTTGCCCACTTTGGGTTGCCCACTTTGATTCACAGTCTGTCAAACTATACATGACTAAGCACAGCCTGGAGTTGTTTTTGCATGCATCACTTTTACTGTAGTGCATCTGCTTTACTTTTGGCTCCTGTGCTCTGAAGCTATGGGCAAGCTGTTATCTCTTTTCTACTGCCAAGGCATACTTTGCCCGACTCTGTCTGGCGTGATCATTCCGTGCTGCTGTCTCCTCCACTAATTCCTTATCTTACCAGTTTCCAGACCTGGTGTGCTGGAAGTTGCCGAAGTACCCACCTTGTTGTAATTGCTTCCTAAATATGATATTGCGTGATGCTGCACATGTGCCAGGCTAATTCTGCAGGATACCACTGGATGAATCTATGAAGTGAAAGTGTGCCTTCAGCATCCAAAACACATCCTCAGTAAGATATCTTGTTTGTGATTGGTTACAGATGTACTAATGGTCAGTTTGATTTTGTGGATTTCTAATAGGTGTTATGAGCCAGGGATCCAAGGCTTCAGCAATAAGATGCCGCTGTGGGAAGTCACCCCTCGTAAAGTGTTGGTACAGGTCACAGGCATGTCATATGTGGGAACCATGATACCTAGATAGCCAGCACATATATTGTAGCTGATACTCTGTTCAATGCAGACCACCTGGCAGTTACTGGAGTAATATCCTTTGAGGTTCACATACCTCCTTACCAGTTCACTAGATGGAGTGGCCTTTATTTCAATATATGTTCAGTCTGTGGCCCCCAGTACCTCAGGGGAAACAGACTGTATCATAGAATTGCCCCTTGGTGTTAGTTGTTTCCTCTTTGGTACATGAGAACCCCATATCCTTCCACACATACTGAAGCATTGCATCAAGAAGCTGATTCTCAAGGCAAATTCCCAAGATACCCAACTGCGTCCCTAGTAGGTCTTTGAAAAATACATATAGCTGATATACATAAAACCACACGTACCTTAGTATCCATTAGGATAGGTTCTTCTTGATTACCCATAAGGCTGCAGACAAGGCCAACACATATCCACAAGGCTTATAGTTTACAACCACTAAAGGAGCATGAAATACCATCTCATTCTGTGTCCAATTATTCTCATATGGAACTAAGGTTGTCTTCTGGAATGCAGTGGTTGTGTTTATGTACAATGTTTTATACTCCTACTGCTTTGATTATCCCAAACCATTTTGCAGCTGCATAGATTTCTAGAAATCATTTTATAACATTTTGTATTGGTCCTGTACAGTTGCTTAAACATTATCCTATTTTCCTTGAACCTAAAGTGGACAACTCTTACTACACTGCATCATTTCAGTTTAGTTCAGTATGAACATTGTACAAGAGAAAGATGTTTCTCTGTCTGCACTAGTTTACACAAAGAAAAAGGAAGCTGTGCCAAAGCATTCAACAATTGCCTGAGGCAGTGCTTTATCAATAATTAATAGATCACTTTTACATTTTGATGAGATTGCTCCTCTCCTGTAACTTCAGAATTCTCTTAAGAATTATGGTTGAAAGAAATGTGTATGACAGGTTGCAGATATGGGGAAAATATCTCTTTATCCTCAAGCATGAAAAAAGAAACAAACTAAAACAAGAAAAATGGTCTAAAGCATATGCATAGCCATCCTATACATCCTCCCCAGGAAATAATATCCCCCATTCTTGAGGATATCCTCTCCTGGATCTCATCTAATATACAAAACGAGACTATAATCCCTGGTGATGTTAGTATTAACTGGGCTTCCATAAACTCCCCCACAAACTCTCAGAATATAAACCTATATAACTTCACCCAACTAATCAATTCTCCCACTAGACCAACAAAGGATAGTACTTCTGTTAGTATTCTAGACTGGATACTAGTTTCCCACCCCCATATTATCTCTGACAGCGGTACCTTACCTGACTCTCTTAGTGACCATCTCCCTGCCTTTGCACGTTGTACCCCTTCATCCCTCCATTTACACCACAATATTATCTCAGTCCATTGTCTGAAAAGCTTCAATTATCAAACCTTCTCCAACTCCTTAAGACACATGAACTGGAACCCTCTAAAAACCCTTCCTCTGGACAATGCTGTTACTTACTTCAATACCTCCTTTCTTGACCTCCTTAACAGCTTCTCCCCCCTCAGATCTAAAAGGGTCAAATCCAAAACTACTCCATGGCTTAGAAAAGAAACCATTTCCCTCATGCATCTCCATGATAAATTATGGAAACAGTACCAAAAACATAAAACTCCCAATTCCTTAGCCAAATACAAAAAAACTCTGCAATAGATTAAAAAAACACGTTTCCAAAGATCGAAAATCCTGTTGCTCAATACTACAAAATGATCATAAATCAAATCCCAAGAAATTCTTGAACAGCTTCTCTACCCTACTCCATCCTGGAAAAAAGGAAAACCCCTGCTCAGATCCTAACTCTTCTGATCTATCCTTGGCTACACAATTTAACTCTTTCTTTATAGATTCAGTAGTCAAACTCACCAAATCATTCGCTAATAATGTAACAGGCCAGACCCCATCTCCCTCCACAACCCCAACCCTCTCCAACTGCAACTTTGCTCATCATATCCCTTTCTCTTTTAAACCTATTGCTGTTAGCACCATAAAAAAAACTCCTGCAAAAACTGAAACCTTGTTCAGTTGCCCCAGATAAACTTCCATCTAACTTTCTCAAACTAGATGCCGATGGCATAGCCTTTCCCATCTCTATCCTAATTAACCATTCCATCCAAGGAGCCTATATATCCCTCCTCTGGAAAAAAGCCTTCATTATTTCCCTCCACAAGGGAGGCAACAATACTAAAATCTCTAATTTCCAGCCTACAGCCATCTTGTCTCCCATTTCTACGATTCTTGAAAAATGCATCTACCCTATCTCTTAGACAACCAACTGCTGACCTCAACACAACATGGTTTTAGACCAGGACATAGCACCAACCACTGCCCTCCTCTCTCTTCTCGAAACCATTAATCATGCTCGTGACTCTGGCAACATTATATCCACCTTTCTTTTAGACTTATCCAAAGCCTTTGATACTGTTTCTCATAACCTTTTCTTATCCAAACTCTCTCATCTTAATCTTTCCTCCTCCTCCATCAGCTGGTTTTCCAGCTACCTTTCTAATAGACAGCAAGCTGTCAAATGGAAAAATTCTATCTCATTCTTCCTTCACACTCTTACAGGTATCCCACAAGGTTCCATACTTGGCCCCCTACTGTTCAACATCTTCATCAATGACTTTCATCACTGTATTCTAAACGCTAAGCTAATCCAATACGCCGATGACTCCACCATAATCTCTTCTGCCACATCCTTACCCACGCTCATGAAACTTACTCAAAATGCCTTCTCTTGTACTGAGTTGTGGATGCTGAAAAATCACCTTGCCCTCAACCCTTCAGAATCCAAAATCATGATATTTACCCCTTCTAAATCTTTAAAAACAAAATGAAAATTCCAACAAAGCTAGAACTTTCACTGAGTGACCTCCCAAACCTCTTGTATCAGAGGCACATGGGATATATGCAAATGATCAATTTTCAGTGACCTTCTAAATCTTTCAAAATAGATAAGCTCTCTTTTTCCATAACTAGCCAAAACTCGATTCCAGTTGAAATAGTTCTCCATTCAAAGCTTCTAGGAGTCATTATTGATGATCAACTAAAGTTTGATGTCCACATACAAACTAATGTTAAGAAAACACCTCATAAACTGGGCATGTTATACCACCATGGTCGTTATCTCACTTCTTCAACCAGGCACACCCTCTCTACCACTTATCTTTTTCCCTCTCTCATGTATGGTGCCCCTCTTCTTACCAACCTTCAATACCCTCTAAAGTCTAAGCTTGCTTCCTACTATAATAAGATCTCTAAGTTTGCTACTGGATCCAAATCCTCCTCCCACCACTGCAAGGCTATCCACTCCTTGAACTGGTTGGTACTCCCTAACTGTCTCTCTTACATTCAGCTCTATGTTGCCCATAAGCTCATCTTCAAACCTTTAAATTGTCCCACACTTTCCTCCACCCTCAAAATACATCAGCCCAACAGACTTCTTAGGTCCAACAACCAAAACCTTCTAGAAGTATATAACCCTATACGGACCCCAGGGACACTTCTATTATCTTTCTCTTTAGCATGACTATGGCATTCCCTTCCCCCTCAAATTCGAACTATCAACAACCTTTCCTCCTTTAAAAACCTGCTTCACTCATACCTTTCTTCTCGCTGGGAATGCTCTTGTTCTCATCCCACCTGACTTCATCCACTACATTCCTACTCTACATCACCCTGCTTCATACTCTCATCTACACTATATATATATATCCACTTATTCCTCTGTTGCCTCTTACTCACCCCAAATAACATGGAATTGTAAGGTCCATTCCTCCTCAACACCTGCTCTTAATTCTTACCTAATTATGCTCCATTAATGCACACTCCTATATACTTTTACTATTTCATGCCCTGTCATTTTTATATCCTTAGTATACTATATACGTGTTGCTTTCACACTTTAAACTAGGTATAACTAACAAACAGCTTTGATTTCCACTGTTAAATATGTATATACGTTACAAACTGTTTTTGATTTTATTAATGAACTTTGTATAAATTATAGACTGATGACTTGTACTGTAAAACTGTGATTTGTACTGTAATACTGGATTAGGAACTTTTCTCCCCAGGCCTCCATTGAAAATGGGCTCATTTTTGGCCACATGTACTTTCCCAGTAAACAAATGGCAAATAAATAAAAGGCTCCATAAACATTTCAGGCAATCCAGGGCTATTATATAGAAAAAGTCAAGAAATTCCAAACATAATTGGAGGAAAATATAACATTAGTACATAGGAGATGTATGTTGTTACATATTAGTTAAAAAGATGTGGCATGACATCATATGCAGATAACCACTAGGTCATGAATATCACATTCTACACAGTTCAGAGATGTCTGCATTATATGTACCTGATCTGAATGAGGAAAGTTGTAGAACAGCAAATGAGAACCACTAAGCAAACAGAAGCCATTGTTCTGACACTGCCCCATATGT
This sequence comes from Protopterus annectens, assembly GCF_019279795.1. NCBI lineage: Eukaryota > Metazoa > Chordata > Ceratodontiformes > Protopteridae > Protopterus > Protopterus annectens. The sequence continues at coordinate 3,596,805 of NC_056726.1, read as the reverse complement.
TAACAGTGGAGACAGTGTAGCAGTATTACAATATTAGGAAAGTATTTCAGCACACATCAGGCTTTGGGATAGGCAGATGTAGTATGCAGCACGTGGAAATATGGATGTGGCATTTCCAGACGCATATATAGGAACAGCTCTTCATTAACATTCATTCTTATAGGTGGAGCACTTAGTGCATGGCAAGTGACAGAAATTACAGCAGAGAAGCTTGTTGGTTATGATCTCTATTTTGCAAGCCCAAGATCTAGGGTTCAGTATGGACTTCTGTTCACTGTCTGTGTGAAAGATACATGCCCTCTCTGGGTCTGTGTGAGCCTCTTTGCGGATGTCGGTTTTAAGTTATAATGTTAGCCTGTCTATGCCTTACAACTCAAGGGTTTTCTTTTCATTCTGACCTCCAGTCACTATGTACAGTTATGGCTTCATAACTGAAGCTTTAAAGAACTGGTGCTGAAATTGCATTAAGCCCTCTGTGTTGATGATTCATGCCTGTGACACACAGAGTTAAAGTTCTTTGCATTAATGCCTCTCTGTTGGTGATTAATATGTCAGACACACAGATTTAGAGTTCTTTAACCTGGCTAATTCCCTGCCTTTGGAATAGACTCCACCTGCACATCAAACAAAGTGCCTTCCTGACTACTTTGACAGTCAGCCTCAGTTACTGGATGGATATCTGTAGATTCATGCATTGTATTAAATGCAAGTGATCTTCGGCCCAGATGAAGCTCATCTACTCTTGTCACTGTAAGTGTGATATGGCAAAGCTTCTCAGTTGCTGTCCCACTGTTAAGCGTATTATATCATATGCACCTAAAAACTCTTCTTGTACCTGCTGTCATTGCTGTATGTGAACAGCAGCTGCACAGACCTGAGTGTCCAAAGAAGTCGTCTGTGTATCCTGCGAGACACACCTAGCTAGGGTTATTCCTTTACAGAGCAGTGACATCATCCATGGATGACAAAGGCTTAATGTGATTCCAGTGCACAAATAGGTAAAGAGTTTTCAGCAGTGCATATTTTTTTTGTGAGCATATCATTGCAGAAATTGTGATGTGGTACCAGCTCTGCGTTTTGTGGACTGTCTGCTCTGGAATAGTAAACTTGAGAACTCCATTTCCTTTCTGTGGCAAGTTGGGCATGCATTCTTCTATCCTTGTATGAGAAAGCACGTTAACATAAAGCTTATGAAACAAGGAAAAGTTTGTTGTATTCTATTTGCTGTAAAATCCATTACATTCCAGTATCAAAAGTAAGGTATCAAACTGACATGAAACATTTTGTTTCATCATTTCTATAAAACTTAATTTTCCAGAAGTGTTTATTGAACATGCACAAATGATCTTCCTTCCTGTACACAGCAATACATTTATACAATAGAAGTGAAAAATATAGAAACAATAGATTAAAGCCAATAATTTTTAAAAAGGTATTATTACTAAACTGTATTTTGTATTTAATAAATTATATGTTTTATTTCTTTCCTCAAAATAAATACACTGGGACAGTGTACTATAATAAAGCCAAAAACAAATAAGATACGTTCTATTACCTGAGATTAAAATCTTCCTTATAACATCATAAACACTCTTGAGTGTAATGCAAACAGATCATCTTAAGCATTCAATAAAGTTCAATGGTGCAATTTAGAGCATCTCACAGCACTATTAAATTGTCTCTAAAGCACTATAAAATCAACCCACACAACTTAAGGCACACGCAGTGCTAGTATGAAATAGTGTGTGTATATTTGCATATGACAAAGGATAGGGCATTTTGGCAGTTTGTTTTCTTGGCAATGTTCCTTGAAAGATCTACAAATCTGTGATGCTGAACTATGTATCATACAACATTTTTGGCAGAAGTAAATTGAATCCAATGTGTTACAAAAGCAGCATTTCAGCCTAGGGCATTCCATGTCAGTATTATACTAAATGCAGTACTGTTGAACAGTATAGCTTACAAAATATTGTAGCACTATTAAAGAGGCATTAAATGAACCATATAACATAAGGCATGACATGCCAGTATAAACTAAGTTCAGCACTTCTCAGCTGCACTATAGAGAGCAAGCCTGGTGGTCTGGTAGTTAGCACAGAGGATTACGCCTCCAAGTTTTTAATTAGCTGCTGCTTGTATCCAGGGTAGAGGGTTTGATTCCTTCTAACTTCATTTGCCTACTTTGTGACTCTCTGAGAAAGTGACTTAACCAGATAGAGCTCTAATGTTGCCCCTGAAAAATGGACACTTGCCCAATGGAGTTATGTAGGTTGTTGTTGTGTCTTTCGGCCTTTCCCAGTTAGGGGTCGCCACAGCGGAAACTCCGGTCCGCTAATGATTGGCAGTTGATTTTTACGTGTCGAGTTGCCAGCCCTAACGCACAACCTTCAACGAAGGTACGCCCATTCACGCATGTCTCCACGCAGAAGGCGCTCTAACTGAGAATCGAACCGGACAGCGTCTTACTGTGAGGCGACAAAAACATGGTACTATTACAGTGATTTTATTTTGGAAGAAAATTAACTGTGCAATCAGGGATGGCCTATATACATACTAAACTGAATCTAATGCTTTTTAGCTGTGCAGCTTGCACCTTTCCATTGGTGTATTGTGTTGTCACTCAGTCCATTGCACTGCAGCTTCATCTATGTAAAGTGTGACATTCCAGTGTCAGTATTAAATTGAATCTAGTGCCCTTCAGCTGTGTATTACAATGAATCCAGTGCACAGCAGATTCAGATCTGCAAACAAGGACATCTAATAATAATACTAAGTTAACACTAATGTTCTTTGCCTGTGCAAAGTAGGAGTCCTGTGGCAGTTAAAGTAAATCCAGTGTGCAGCAGTTCCATCAGAACATAAGATGCAGGACTAGTCTAAGTTCCTAACTGATAGGTGTGTCGTGCTTGTGCATTTCATTAATCTACAACTTAATTCAGAGTGCCCCAGTTCACATGTGCACATAATGCGTATATATATATATATATATATATATATATATATATATACACACACACACACACACACACACACACACACACACACACACACACACACACACACACACACACACTATCCACATAAACATATTACAAAGTTCCTAATTTATAACATTTGAAAATGCCGACCAAATTGTTGAAATAATCGTTAGTTACAATGCTTTCAGCAAAATGGCAATCTACAATTGCTTTACAAAATGTGATTTAGCTGATATGGACTCTGCAGTTGGATATGACAGAAAACTGACTAGAGCACATTATGAAATAGTGGTTTTTGGCAAGAGACTGGACAGCAACAGCAAGACAAAAACAGTAGAAAACAGAAATGATGTTGATTTCCTAGCAGTGTGATAAACTAAACACACTGTCTCTCAGTACAAGCAAGTGGCAGCAGCAACACACAACTGCTTGGTAGTAATACCAGGCAGGAACATGCTGACAATCTGACTGCAGACAGGACACTGATGAAATCAGGCTAAGCATGTGCCCAAACAGAGCATCGAGACAAAAACAGGATACTGATGAAATCAGGCAGAGCATGTCCCCGGTGCTGTTCATTGTCATTTATCATGTGGGGATGGAAAACAGAGAAGCGAGACAAAATGCTGTTGTACTAGTCTAACTTTTGGAAAGACGACTTCTGATCACCCTGACTGAATCACTTTCAAACAGAAAAATTCAAGGCTGCAGTGAATGAAAGCCTCAGGATTGCACCTATATTTAGATCTCCTTTGTGTCCACATAACTATCACAAACCCATTGGACTTTCTAGCCAGTCAGATCATTGCAGCAACCTACCTCTCAACTGTCCCTGATTTTACTGACTGTCTTTGATTTTGGCCTTATATTTTTCTGTGCCCTTTGTAAAGTATACAATTTTCTGTTAAATTACTGAGGATTGCTGTCAGTCAGTAATGCTAGAGATCAGTTTCAAACCTCTTATTCAAAAAATGATTTATTGTTGCAAATCCTATTGCTGAAGTAAGTTTTAAAGTGAATTAGAACAATATTTAAAATTTCTCCCTGATTTTGGGGCATTGACCACCCCCCCCCCCCCCCCCCATTATTTTTGGCTTTGTACAGAATTCTTAAGCAAAGAAATTGAGAGGTATGCACAGCAGACATCACAAGCTGATGAAATTCACTTTATTTTTTTCAAAATGAATCACAGATGGACTCTTAGTTGTTGGGATGGATGTTATGTGCTGTCAGTGTACACTGCCAGGTTATTTCTAGTTGTAAAGAATGCATTATATTAAAAAAAATCCCTACTCTGTTAGCATACAGGGAAGAGCCTTGACTCTGATCCAGGCTAAAATTTGAGTAGCACCTTGGGTGCATGTTAGAGATGGGGGGGGTGAAGAGGATTTAACCTGCTTTCCTTTCCTTGGGGCAGGTGCTATGCTTATGGGGAGTGTGTTTCGCTTTATGTTACTTTTTATTAATTTTGCCAAAGACTTGAAGACACATGCTGTGGATATCCTCTCCACTGATGTTGCATTGTTTGACCTTGTGGCCCAGGACACAGTTAAGTAGCTCCAAGACATAGGCCAGAATCCAGCCACTGTTGAGGGGATGTAGCTCCAGTCACAAAGCTAATTTTTCAGGGAAACCGATGAATCCTTTCCAGCAGTCCCAGCAGTGGAAATGACTGCAGCAGTAAGATCAACTCCATTTGGCAACCCCGAAGAAACGATCTTTGGGTCTAACAGCGACACTAGATTACGCAGGACTAAGAGTCCTCTTATCAGCGGATTTCCTAGCAGTTGTCCTGACCCATCACAAATTGTCTTGTTTTGTCATTGTCCAACCTGCTCTCCTATCACTAGGCAAACAGCTTGTCACTAGGAAGCTTGGGGGAAAAAAGATGTCGGAGCAAGTCTTGACTCTTTGAAAGACTATTATTTCAAGCTCTTACAGCACCAGTCTTTTCCATGAGAACAGTAGAGAGGTCCACATCCTATAGCCCTCAATATTCAGCCAATTTTAACAGCACAACAAAACTTTGTTCAGCACTGCTATCAGAAGCATAGACTGATATGACATTTTTTCTTCTCTCTCTTTTTTTAATTAACTAAACCACAGTCTGTGTAGTGTATTAACTACACACAACATCTATACATTCTAACATAATATCATATTCTCTTGATAGTCCTTATTTTTTTTATAATATACACCTTTACCATGAACTGGACATTATTTCCAATTCACACTTTCTGCTAACCAAAATATCTCACGATGATTGTTTAGTTAAATCCAGAGAATGAAAACAGATTAAACAATCTCCATGCACGTCTCTTATATTGTGATGTACTTTCTCATTAAGTATCTGAGAAGTCTCATCAGCTGTGCTCTTCTTCTACAAAATGAGCATTGATTCTAATGTGGCATGCAGAACTTTGCTTTATGACAGGCCATAACCTGGTGGTCTAAGGTTTCAGGCTGACACACTTGCACAAAGTCACACACACAAAGACACATTGTGTGTCTGTCTCTGATGTGGTATTGTCATACATAGCATACGAGCTGCACATTTTTTCCACACATGTATTTCTCAAGTGCCTTTTTAGCCATTAAGAAAAAATTATGCAAGTCCCTTTCTAGGCACAATGGGTTATTTAAGCACTATATCTAACATCAGTAACGTAATAACTCCTTCCAGCCTGAAAGCTCAAGTTCTTGGAAAGCCTATGTTGATCCAATAAAAGGTATTGCATCACTTTTGTGTTCCATTGCCTCTATGTCAGATACCAGAGATATTTCAGTGTAATTCTGAGGAAGGCTGATGTCAGGAATTTAATTCAGAATTGAGGCTGGTGTGAAGAACTTCTTGGTATTTCTTAATGCAAATGTAGTAATGCCATAGAAAGTAGACTGTCTGCATGAGAAGGATCTATTGATTCCATGACTTACATGGCCATGGATGCAGTAGAACGGTAAAAACATTCAGCATGCTTGCAGAGGCATAATGTTAGATGTACTCTGAAAAAATGTGTAAGTCAATCAAAATATGCCGACCAGTCATTAAATCATTAATACAATACATCGATACACAGTACAGCAGCAAAGGAAACACATTTTCTTTTCCGATGCTTTATCCAAAACCTGACCACATTCAGCACAAATTTGTCTGAAAAATGGTATTTGCTATGGGTAGGTGTTTTTTTTTGTTCTTTTTTTTTTTTTTTTTTTTTGCTTTTTTATAATTTAGTTGCAGGTTAGGGACAGAGACAGGGTTAAGGTTAGAATTGTATTATTAAGGTGGAGCAGTGGGGCTTCTCCATACCTGCATCTAAATTAAAAAAAAAAAACTTTCCATAACACTACCACCACACAAGACAGCTTAGACACTCACCATGTAGACATGGTTACACTAAATCTACCCCTAAACAGTCATGATACCACACTCTTAATCTATCCCCTTATCTAACTCTAACCCACGCACATTCACACACACACCCCTACTACACATCCCACATGCCTGGTTCAACAAATACACACCCATCAAAATGTCCATTCGATACAATGGTTGTTCTTCCGAAAACACTACACTTCTGCCTGTCAACCAAAGCGATCAACAGTGAAATAGGTTCATAGGTTCATAGATTACTACTAGGCTAAGTGCCCTTGCATGCCATTGTAAGCCTAGCCAAGTAGTCCTTGTGAGACTCAAACCCTGTACCTTGTGTTTGTAAGGCAAACACCTTAACCATTAGGCCATCCTCCCAACCAACGAAATAGTTTGATATATGGCAGATGGCCAGTTGCTGTACTGTTGACCATTACTTGCTCGATAGTTCATATCAGCGAATGCCACTGTGCATTCGCTATGAACTTGATCTAATGAGTATAGATCGCGATATAGGGTGGATTGGGACTTTCATCCCTATATACGTACATCTATATACAGTGGATATAAAAAATTTACACACCCCTGTTAAAATGCTATATTTTTGTGATATAAACAAATGAGACCACAATAAATCATTTCAAAACTTTTCCCACCTTTAATGTGACCTACCTGTGCAATTCAATTGAAAAACAAACAAATCTGTTAGGGGAAAAAAATATAAAAAGAAAAAAAAAATGTACAATAAGCTGCTTGCATAAGTGTACACACCCTTAAACTAATACTTTGTTGAATCACCTTTTGATTTAATTACAACATTCAGTCTTCTTGGGTATACACCTGCCATCAATTAAAGAGACTGATTAACCCCAAATAAAGTTCAGCTGTCCTAGTAGGATTTTAATGACATTTGCTCAGTTGCCTGCTACAGCAAAAGCCATGGTTCGCAGAGAGCTTACAAAGCATCAAAGGGATCTCATTGTTGAAACGTATCAGTCAGGAGAAGGGTACAAATTTCCACAGCATTGGATATACCATGGAACATAGTGAAGACAGTCATGAAAAAGTGAAGAAAATATGGGACAACAGTGATGTTGCAAGGAACTGGACGTCCCTCCAAAATTGATGAAAACTGGTCAGGGAGGCTGCCAAGAGACCTACAGCAACACTGAAGGAGCTAGAGGAATTTATGGCAAGTACTGGTTGTGTACTACATGTGACAACAATCTCCCGTATTCTCCATATGTCTGGAATATGGGGTAGAGTTGCAAGACGGAAGCCTTTTCTTACACAGAAAAACATCATGGCAATGCTAAAATTTGCAAAACAATACATTGTCTCCCAAAAGCATTTGGAAAAATGTGTTATGGTCTGACGAGACCAAGGTTGAACTTTTTGGCCACAATTCCAAAAGGTACATTTGGCACAAAAACAACACTTTGCATCACCAAAAGAACACTATCTCCATGTTGAAGCATGGTGGTGGCAGTATCATGTTTTGGGGTTGCTTTTCTTCAGCTGGAACTGGGGCTTTAGTCAAGGTGGAGGGAATTATGAACAGTTCCAAATACCAGTCACTTTTGGCCCAAAACCTTCATGCATCTGCTAGAAAGCTGAAGAGGAATTTCATCTTTCACCACAACAATGACCCCAAGCATACATCCAAATCAACAAAAGAATGACTTCACCAGAAGAAAATTAAAGTTTTGGAATGGCCCAGCCAGACCCCAGACCTAAATCCAATATAAAATCTGTAGGGTGACCTGAAGAGGGCTGTGCACAAGAGATTCCCTCACAATCTGATAGATTTGGAGTACTTTTGCTAGGAAGAGTAGGCAAATATTGCCAAGTCAAGATATGCCATACTGATAGACTCCTACCCCGGAAGACTGAATGCTGTAATTAAATCAAAAGGTGTTTTAACAAAGTATTAGTTTAAGGGTGTGCACACTTATGCAACCAGCTTATTGTACGTTTTTTTTTTATTTTTTTAGATTTTTTTCCCCTAACAGATTTGTTTGTTTTTCAATTGAATTGTACAGGTTATAGGTCACATTAAAGGTGGGAAAAGGTTTGAAATTATTTATTGTGGTCTCATTTTTTTATATCACAAAAACTTGGCATTTTAGTAGGGGTGTGTAAACTTTTTATATCCACTGTGTGTGTGTGTGTATATATATATTTATATATATATATATATATATATATATATATATATATGTATATATATATATATATGCATTTATATGTATATACACACACACACATAAATATATATATATATATATATATATATATATATATATATATATATATATATATATATATATATATATGTGTAGAGGGGAAGGTATGACTCTGGTAATGCAAAAATAAGCATTATTTTGGAACATATTTGGTTGAAATTTCATTCAAAACAGTAGCATTTTGAGTTTATGAAACTGAGCTTTTAAATCTAAACACATAGCAACTTAGTGTATTAATGCAAAAATATTTTTTTCTCAAACAGGTAGTGTGCATTCATGTATTTTTTTCTTCCCCAAGGGTTTGCTATGAACGAGCCTTCATACATCCAACGGCAGAAACCTTCATGCTTTCAGCAGTTTGGCATGGTGTATATCCAGGATATTACTTAACGTTTTTTACAGGAGTCTTTATGACATTAGCTGCAAGAAAGGTAAGTGTTGTTGATTTGGGTCTATATCAGAATCACGAACGCTGTCTTTCGAGGATACATGTTCATCGACACATATACATCAAAGAACAAGAACAGTGAAGTACCAAAAGATCGAAATGGAGAATGCCGAATGGATTTTCTTGGCCAACAGGGTGATCGTGGGGATGAGGAAATGAATGCTTTTCCCCACTGTAGTGCAGTCTCGGAGTTGGTATATATAAGTAAGGGGGTATGAGGGGTGCAGGGGGGCTTGCCCCCCTGCAAAAACGTTTGAAAAAGTGTTTTAGGTAAGGTTTGTACAGTTAGGTTTACCTTACCTGTATGATGCTGTTAAGTCTGGGAATGCGTTCGGCGTTCTCCATTTCGCTCTTTTGGTACTTTGCTGTTCTCGTTCTTCGATGTTTATGTGTCGAACATATATTCGCGAAAGACAGCTTTCGCGATAATAAGAGACCTGCTGATTTACTATATGCATGCTGAAGATATTCCATAGAAGGCAAAGAACTAAGCTGTTTATGAATGAAAACTTGTCTGTAGCATTTGTGTTACTCAGCGCATTTTAATATTAATACATTCCATCATATTTTCATTGCTTATTTATTTGGATGTATTGCCTTTTAGAACTTATGTGATATATCTTATGTATTTGCTCGTTTGAATTCATATATGTTGTGTATTTTTGTGTACCTTAGATTTGCCTACCTGGCCAAGTCCTAGCTGAAAAGGGTACTTGGACCAGCACACTTACCCGGTTAACAAATTTTAAATAAAAAATAGTAATCACAAGTACATACAGCATATCTAGTCCTGGCCAAGGCCTTTGACACTATTCCTCATGCAGGCATTATTGATAAACTTGTAAATCTGAATATAAATATTTATATTGTGCAGTGGATAGCTAAATGATTGTCTGTTAAAGTCACAGGTTCCACTTCTGAAAGCCAAAAAGTTACCAGTGGTGTACCAAAGGGCTCAGTTTGGGCCTTATCCTGTTTGTCACCACCTGTTTCTTAGTTCTTCAGGCCAGCACTCCTGGCCTATGGTTATCTAAGTTTGCAGATGACTGTAAACTGGGAATTCTTATTTGATTTCCAGTGAATCATAACTGCTCCAACATGGGTTAGACCATGTTAAGAATTGATGGAAGCACAGTAGTCTCTTATTAAATGCAAAACAAATGCAGTATAGTTAATTTTGGCAAACAAAATAGTTTCCAAATTATGTAAGTGACACACCCCTCCAGTCAGATACTGCTATATGAGATCTAGGTGCTCTTTTTGATATTTCCTTATCATTTGATGATCATGCCATCTCACTTGTAAGGAAAGCCTTCTGCATCACTCATTTAATTTTGAAAATTAACTCATATAGGTCCAAAGAAGTCCCAATTCTCTCCTTTACTCACATCTCACTAGACCCATTATTGAATATAATGTCCATTTTGGCATATATTTGTCTAAAACATATAACTCTGCTTGAGAGAACTTAGAATTTCCTAAATAAAAAAGATTAGTAGCCTCAAACGTCTTAGTTATCAGGACTGACTGGCAGACATAGCTCTACACTTGGTTTCTTATAAACTCATCTGTGGAGATCTGTATCTAGCCTTTCAAGCCATTTAAGATTCAACTCTTAGAGAGACAGTTGGCATAATAGTTAAGGTCTTCATCTCCTTAGCATAAGATACAGGGTTTAATCGTACAGCATTTAATCGTGACCTTTGTCCAGTGCCTGTCTGGAGTTCACATATTCTTCTATTTCAATGTGGGATTCCTCCACATCCCAAAAAATATGTTGTGGCCAGCAGCACAGACTCAAAGTGGTACCTATTAAAGTAAGAGTTCTGTAGACCAACTGCTTGAAGCATCATGGTGCATTATGGGCATCATGGTGCTCAGTATCCTCAAGATAGATAAGTGGGTTTAGAGGACCCTAATGTATGAGGCTGTGTGCCTCTATTGGCTGGAGTGTGTGTGCACATTGTAACACAGCCCTGGGTCAGTAAACTGCTGGCTGATGTCCATTTGACCATCCTGGGTTACCTGACATAACTCTGCTAAAGGAAAGCTGGACATAGAAACAATCAACCTGACAAACATGAACTACAGATTGCAACACTGAATATAAGTTTACTGACAAGACATAGTGAATGACATGATGGTACAGGAGAGACTGGACATTATGTGTATCCAGGAGGTGGAAGAGCTTAAGATCCAGTGTCTGCTGCTCATTGGGAAAGGTGGTAAGGGACAGTCTTCTGAATACAGTGAGGGATGTCATTAGAATCAGGAAAAGACTTATGGCAGTTAGATTCCAGTGTAAAGACAGGGCTATTTTCATAATCTCTGCCAATACTGACAGCAGGGATGTGATGGTGAAGAAAGGAGTGTATTCAGACAGCAGTTGCATGACCTACTAGATGAAGTAGGGCAACATGAGTTGGTGTTGATAATGAGGAACACTCTACCTCGCAAGTACGGCTGTGCACGGCCAACCCAACATGAAAAAAACGCCAAAGCCAGCACCAGAAGTTCCAAGTCTGAATGTTTATTGAAAATAAACTAGTGCACAAAAGCACAGAAGTTATGGCTCGATCCTCATACTAGTTTCGGAAAAACCTTCTTCAGTGAGGAGGAAAAATGGTAACAATACGCTGATAAGCAAGGATGCTTATAAAAGAGGCAAAAACCAATCAAAATCAAGGCACATAATTTATGTGCATACATAATTAATCATGGAAAATTTTTGATGTATCCTGATAACCAGATTGTTTCTATAAAATTAAATGAATATACATATTCACAATAAAGTATAAAAAATGTGAACAATATTATTTGGCATACATACAAATCAGAAATTTTCTGAATAATGTCCTAATATTGAACAATACATACACTATATTGCCTAACTCAGAATAATACACAGCCAATAATAAATCTAATAAGTTATATAATGACCTGTGATTGATAATGAGGAACCTGAATGCTCATACCATTACAGCCAGGACAGCATATGAGCGTGATTACAGTCAGTAGTGCCACTCATTAGAGTTTCATTCTTTTTATTGTTCAGAAAGTGCATCATGAGTCTAGACCTGCTTTTCTATTAACTTTTTAATTGACTTAGACTAATATTTTAAAAATCTCCCTGGTGTCATCTAGTGTTCCTCCCAGTTTTGTCAAGGACAGTTGGGAGGTATGGCATCCCCACACACACACACACACACACACACACACACACAAGCACACAGCCATCCCTCTGAGCTGTCCCTGAGATTCCCTTATACCTGCCCTGTCCATCTTCACAGTCAGTCAGTAATACCAGACATTGCAAGTTCATACTTATTTTGGAAATATCAATATGTCTTTATAAATGCTGCTGTGTAGCACAGAGGACTAAAACGCTCTTAATTTGTTTCTTGAACCAAAGGTATGGAGATGTTCTTCGTCTCACATTGCTGCAGTCATAACCTGTGGGTAGTCCGCTGTCCTCGGTCGGCCCGAATACCAAAGTGTTAGGCTGGCATCGGTCATGGGCACTCAGAACTGACGTCAGTACGCAGTAGTACTTAAGCGCATGACTGACGCCATATCCTCAGTCTTTCTTGCTGCATGGTCCAAAGCAGAAGCAGCATTTGCAAGTGCTGTTCGGTGTCCTGAAATTTTCGTTTTTCGAGTTTCAGACCGAAGACCAAGTTGGGCTAAGTACCCCGTTGGGGAATATTTTTGTCTATTCTTGCCTCAGTTAATCCGGATGTCAGAAAAAGTTAATAATTGTATTTCTTGTGGGAAACAGATACCTCATAGGGACTATCACTCTCTCTGTATTCCTTGTTTGGGGCCTGAGCACGAAGTAGTCGGGTGTCGCTTTTGCGCTAGATTTAACAAGCGCACCATTAAACGCAGATTAGATTGTGCTAGGCTTGTTTTCGGTAAGCGGTGTAACTACAACATGCCGTCGGATCCTCCGACGCCCGCTACCGCAAAGAAGCGAAAAGATAAATCGTTAAAGTCTAAACAGGATGAGTCGTCCGTTGCGGACGCCGGTTCTATGGAAACTACAGTTGAATCTGTGGATCCAGCCGAGGTCTCGGCTGAATCACAGGGGGAACCTTTAATTTTACAGGAATTGGCCTCTCAGGAGTTAGGTCAGGCCGAGGGGGCTTCTCAAGTTTCTGTAGTTCCATCATTACAAAAGGTTATTAGGCCTTCTACTTCTGTCACTAAGAGCCCTGCTAAAGCTAGACCTGGTCTTTCTGGTACAGGCATCAGCCCTAGTTCTTCGGGCTCTGTTCCTAAAAAACATATGTTGAAAATGGCAGAGGATTTGATTACTTTAATCAGGGGTTCTATGCCCCCTCCAGACAAGTGGCCTAGGGTGGAGACAGATGTGGAGGGATTGGAGCATTCCTCAGATTACTCTGAGTCTTCAGCTGAGGACATTCAGGATTTTCCTCCCTTTTCTGATTCGGATGCAGAGGATTCCTGTCCTTCTGCTTCTCCTCCAGAGGATTTTTCCTTTTCTGAAACCCTGCACTCCATGAGGGAGCATTTCAAGTGGGAAGGTCAGGATTTTTCAGATTCTCGTAAGAGGCTTAGGGAATTTCTGTTTTTGCCACAACATAGACCTTTGGCTATTCCCCCTGTTTTAGATGTTGTTCAGGATGTTTTTTCTGAAGCTTCCCTTAATCCTGATTCTTTACCCCCTGCCCCTGTCAAGCCAGACAGGTATTACAGAGTTCCAGAGGCTCATAAATATTTGTATAAGAGTCCTAGAGCTGACCCGGAAACTATTAGTCAAGGACCTAAGGGTGTCAGTGCTTCTGTAGTTAAGAATCCAGTACCTCTGGATAAAGATTCTAGGGCTTTGGATAGGTGGGGTAAAAAAGTGTATACCTCCTCCACGCTATCTATGAGGGCTTTAAATTGCCAGTTTCATATGCTGAAGTATCAGAACTTTCTGTTAGGTCAGTTGAAATCTAAGGTAGATGCTTTAGCTGAGGGTATAGAGTGTAAGGAATTGCAGGACTTAGTTCATGCCTCAGATCAGGTTGGTAAGCATTCCTTGCAGTGTGGCTTGGGTGCTCTTCAGGCTTCTTCCAGGGTGGCTGCCACTGGTTCAGTTATTCGTAGGCATGCCTGGCTTAAGGATCAAAATTTGTCAGAGCATGTTAAAGCTCGAATTTTGGATGCTCCTCTTCAATCTGAAGTTCTTTTTGGTTCTCCTGTGGAGTCAGTTTTGAAAAAAATGGAAGACAAAGCTAAGTCCATGCAGACGGTTAAGGAATTTTTACAGGTGCAGCCCCCTAAGTTTAGCAGGAATTGGCCTGCAAAAGGATGGTCTTACCCTTCTTCCGATTTTCAGTCTAAGGGCAGGTCTAGACGTGGTAGGGGCAGAGCTCATGCTCAGGGTTCTTTCAGACCTAGGACTTGGAGTTCTCCTGCACAATCTTCGGGTGAGGGTAGGGGTCAGCCTTTTCGTAAACAGACCCAATGACCTGTATCTCCAGCTGCCAGACTCTTCCTGTCTGGCAGCTCCTCTAGGAGGAAAGTTGGCACTTTTCAAACAAAATTGGCTTTTGGTCACCCAGGACAAATGGGTGCTGGACATTATAAACCAAGGCTACAAGTTTTATTTTCACACCTTGCCTCCTTTCAAAGGCATGCCAGATGTACCTCCTCAGCAAAGGCTGGAGGCTCACAAACAGATTTCTTTACCTTTACAAATGGGGGCGATCCAGGTGGTACCTCCGTCAGAAGTAGGCCTAGGGTTTTATTCTCGCCTATTCCTTGTGCCAAAGAAAGGAAACACTTGGAGGCCAATTCTGGATTTGTCCATTCTCAATACATACCTAGACATTCCAAAGTTCAAGATGTCAACTTTACAGCAACTTCTGCCTCTGCTAGGCAAAGATCACTGGATGGTAACTCTGGATCTCAAAGAGGCTTATCTTCACATTCCTATCAGGCCCAGCTGCAGGAGATTCCTGCATTTTCGGGCAGGTACTTTTCATTATCAGTTCTCTGCATTGCCCTTTGGCTTATCAACTGCGCCCAGGGTATTCACAAAGGTCCTGGCTCCTGTGATAGCCTTTTTAAGACTGAGAGGAATACAAATTTATCCTTATCTGGACGATTGCCTGATTCTTGCTCAAGACAAAGTCAAGTTACTTCAACATCTACAGTATGTAATGGCAGTTTTAAGGTGCCTAGGGTATTCTGTGAACGAAACAAAGTCCAGTCTAGTACCCTCTCAGGACATGTGCTTTCTGGGTGTGAGACTGAATACAGCCTCTCAGATGGCCTTTTTGACCCTGGACAAACAAAGAAATCTTCACCTATACTTCCAGCAATTATCCCTAATGTCCAGGCTGACTGCAAGGACAGTCCTTCAAGCCTTGGGGTTCATGGCATCTTGCATTCTGGTACTTCCCAATGCCAAACTGCATATGAGGAAGCTACAATGGTATCTCAAAAGTGTATGGACTCAACACTGCCACGATTTGGACACTGTCATTCAGACAGTACCTTGCATCCAGAAGGAATTCTTGTGGTGGGCTCAGGAATGTCACCTAAACAAGGGACTCTCTGTGACCCGACCAGAGGCGAGTCAGATCTTAACGACGGATGCCTCAGACCTGGCTTGGGGAGCACATTTCAATGGGAAATGGATTCAAGACACGTGGCCTCCCAGACTACAGCATTTGCATATCAACATGAAAGAGATGTTAGCAGTCCAATTTGCCCTGATGGCCTTCAAGGATCTACTTCAACCAGGACAGGTGTTGATTCAAACAGACAACACAACTGTTATGTGGTACATCAACAAGCGGGGGGAACCCATTCTTACCCTCTTTGCAGACAAGCTATGATTTTGTGGGAGACTGCTCTGAGTTTGCACATCACTCTTCAAGCACGGTTTCTGCCAGGAGCACAGAACTCCTTAGCAGATGTTTTGAGCAGACAAATTGTGGATCCCCACGAGTGGAAATTGGATCCTCATGTATTCCAACAGTTGACAGTGGCTTGGGGAACTCCAGACATAGATCTGTTCGCTTCTCCACTAAATTTCCAACTGCCAAAATTTTGCACAAAGATGTTTCACCCAAAAGCTTGGAAAGTGGATGCTCTATCTTTCAGTTGGAACAACCTTCACGTGTATGCTTTTCCTCCTCTGCCTCTCCTTCCCAAGGTACTCTTGAAAGTCAGACAGGACAAGCCTTGCATGATTCTAATAGCACCAGATTGGCCACGACAGCACTGGTATCCTCTGCTGAGGAGTTTAGTACAGGAGCCTCCTTGGCCTTTGCCACCAATTCCACACCTGTTGTCCCAGGCAAGCAATCATTTTCTCAATGTCAGGGTACAGTCCCTGCATCTGACAGCCTGGCGTATTCTGTTTTAGATCCTGGGGGGTCTCAGCTTCCTCAACAAGTTTTGAATGTCATTTTGGAAGCCAGACGGCCTAGTACTAGAAAAGTTTATGCTGATAAATGGAGGAGATTTTTTCTTTGGAGCACAGCAAAGAGCTTTGATGTTTCAGTGCCTAATTTGAGTTTTACACTACAGTACCTTACTGAATTATTAGACAATGGTTTGTCTTTCTCCTCCGTGAAAGTTCATGCTGCAGCCATTTCTGCTCACTATGATTGTGACCCTCCTTTATTTTCTCACCCTTTGTTTAAACAATTTCTTAGAGGGGCAAAGAACATAAGACCCCCACGTAGAGCGCCTACTCCTTCCTGGGATCTCAATTTTGTGTTGGAAAAGCTTACTTTACCTCCTTTTGAACCAGCAGCTACGTCTGAGTTGAAGTTTTTGTCCTGGAAGACTGCCTTTTTGTTGGCCATTACGTCTGCTAGGAGGGTATCTGAATTACAGGCTCTCATGGCAGTTGAACCCTTCCTGATATTTCATAAGGATAGGGTGTCCTTGCGTACTAACCCTACTTTTATGCCTAAAGTTATTTCTAATGTGGCCTTAAACCAGTCTATTCATTTGCCTACTTTTTATGCTGATCCCCAAAATAAAGGGGAAAAAGTCTTGCATTCTTTGGATATTCACAGGCAGTTACGCTATTATTTGAGCAGAACTAAAGAATTCAGGCAGACTCAACAGTTATTTATTTCTTTTGCTTTGGGTTCACAGGGGAAGGCTGTTTCTAAGCAAACTATTTCTAAGTGGATTGGCCATTGTATTGCTTTTTGTTATTCTCATCATGGAAAGGATGTTCCTGCTGGGATCAGACCTCATTCCACTAGGGCTACCGCCACATCTACTGCCTTTCTAAGGGGGGTAGCTACTAAAGATATTTTGGAGGCAGCTACTTGGAGTTCAGTGCACACTTTTACCAAACATTACCATCTCCCTCTTTATTCTAAGTCTAGGGCTGGGTTTGCCACTGCAGTTTTACAGGGCATGTTGGCAGCTCCTAATGCTTTTTAGTTTACCAGCCTCCCTTTACCTTTGCTTTGGGATTCTACCCACAGGTTATGACTGCAGCAATGTGAGACAAAGAACATAGTACAGTTTTGTACCTACCATAAATGTAGATGTTCGAGGATCCACATTGCTGCAGTCCAATTTTCCCTCCTTCCTTGGGGTTGCTGTGTTTCTGTTGGGGTTCTTATTATGTTATCTAGGTTGGTTGTTGGGTATTTCTATTTTGGCTATGGCCTTTCCTTTTTAGGCCTTCTGACATCTGGGGCAAGAAAGACTGAGGTTATGGTGTCGGTCATGCGCTTAAGTACTACTGCGTACTGACGTCAGTTCTGAGCGCCCATGACCGACGCCAGCCTAACACTTTGGTATTCGGGCCGACCGAGGACAGCGGACTACCCACAGGTTATGACTGCAGCAATGTGGATCCTCGAACATCTACATTTATGGTAGGTACAAAACTGTACTTTCAAAGCTTTTTCTTGGTTGTCCTCTTACTTTTATTTTTTAAGTGACTTAGGATAATATTTAGAGTATCCCTGGTGTCTAGTGTGAGCACAGATGACTAAAGCTCTACCTAATAAGAAGGTGCTCTCTCTGTTAAGGGTGCAGGTTCAGAGCTGTTTCCTTCATTCTTTCCTTTTATTTTTATATGAGTTAGCTCAATATTTAATGAGGGTACTTAGTGTCTACTGTTCTTGTAATACACTTTTCATGCTTCAATCAACTTTCTAAGTGATGTTAGAGAGCAATAGTTGAAGAGTAGACCAGGTGTGTAGTCCCCTCCTCCCCAGTATTGCAAGATTTGCTCATTGGTGTTAAGGACTTTGTATGATAGCTCGTTACACATGTGCATACACATACACACATGCACACACACACACACACACACGCACACACAAAAGTATATATATATATATATATATATATATATATATATATATATATATATATATATATATATATATATATATATATATATATATATAAATATCTACCATTAAGCTCCTCTTCTGTGACAACCCAGTCATGTACACACACACACACACACACACACACACTCACCTAAGACCACTCTTCCCACTGCATATACTCGCACACACAGCCCCATACATACACGCATATCATACCTCCCAACTGCCCACATTTTCTCAGAATGTCCTGATTTCTGTCTGACATTTTTGGTATGTTCTTCATAAATGTTGTGTTTTTCTGGCAAGTCATTGAGGATTGAAGGTTCTAGATAATGGCACACATTTGAGTTTCAGACTTTGTATCCTTTAGAAAATGTACGTGACTGCAAAATCTTCTGTTTTAGTAATGTTTTAAGTCTGTAAGAGAAACATTCCCAGTCTGTCCTTATCATCCCATTATTTTTGATTTGTCCAGATTCTTATACTAAGAGGTTTAGAGGTATGACACTTGCATAGGTTCCCCACTGCTGCTTGCTTGCCAGACGTTGTGACAGTTAACCTCTAAAGCAATTTCACCCATTGAAAGTAATTGCTGAATATGAACATTTGGCAGACCTAATTAAACTTGGTTGGTCGAAGTAACTTGCATAGCAGAATAAGTTGATGTTCCAGATCATGTAGGGTTACTGCATGGGGCATGTCTCTGAATCAGTAAAGGCCACAGCCTGTATTAGGGCTTACCACTGATGGTGGCCCTTTTTGAATTTGTACCCCTTTTTTACTCTGATAAAAGCAACTGATTTCCAAGGCATTATGAATCAGGGAGACCCAGGACAGCTGTCTAACGGATGCTGACCAGTTAGAATTTCTTTTGGAATTCCTTTTAATATTTTGTGCTTCAAGGAAGTTTCCCATACAACTTAGATATGCATAAAACGTCTGATAATTTATTACAGTGCTAAATGTTCTTCTTCGTAACAAGACCACATGGTCATTACAGAGCTGTAACTTATAAGTTTGCTAGTTCATATATATGCTGTTTTATTTTAGCTGAACAATCAGAGTGCTGCACAGAATTATTGTCAAAGATGACCGTCATTGAGTTTCCAACAAGGCTACACACTGATTATCAGTCTAATTTCATCTCTCCCAGTGTGAAGAAAAGAAACCGAATGATAAGGGCCAGTAACTCTACCTGTTTTAGTAAAATTCATTTACTGGCTAGTAAGTACACTGCCTGGATCCCAGCAAAGAGGGAACTTAAAGAACCTGAAAGAAAATCAACTAGAAAAGGAGAAGAAAAAGCACTGATTGGGAAAAATCCAGCATCTGTTCAATAAAAAGCACTTCAGGCTCCAGCTTTGGTGCAAGACATGGCTTCTAGTAATTTAGAGGAAAAAACAAGTTGGATTAAAATAAATGAAACACTAAAGGAGTATATCAACTCAAATAAAAGGATGGGAAAATGGAAGAAGCTTTAAACAGATATTCAGATGAGCTGATAAAACAGAAAAATCAGAGGTAGAAATGAAAAGGATAGCTGAGTATGATACTGCTCAAGAATAGATGTTTAGAAAATGGTAGCATTAGAGGACAGACCATGCAGAGAAAACCTGAGATTTTCTCCTGTATCAGAGAAACTGGAAGGGATAGACTGTACTAATTTTAATGCATGCACAGATAAGTGCTGCACTGGTATTCTACAGCAGGATTTGTTAATTGAAAGGGCACATTGTGTGTATGTTCCAAACCTGGCCATGAGAAAGCAGCCAAGACCTATATTAGTAAAAGGTGCAATCATACCAGCAGAAAGAGTTGATCCTGATACAGCTGTAGTACAGTGGCAAAGTATTGAACATTAGAAGCTGTAAAATGTTTGTAGACTATGATTATTAACTGTAGGTAGAAGAAAACAAATGTATCCCAGCAAACAAGGAATGTCAAAAGGTAGGTGTGAGATTCAAGCTGCTGTATCCAGCTGTCTGTAGAATGTTTTTTTCTGGTGGTTCAACATAATTTTTTGATGCAGAAATGCAAAAGTTTGTCCAACAAAAAGTGATCCATCAAACATAAAGGGACTCTGCTTCTCATTCGTCTGATGATGAAGCTTATAGAGGCAGTACTGCAAACCCCATACTCTGGTTCAAGTCCAAAGTGCTCCAATTTTTCTAGTCAGCTCCAGTGCTTTTTTTTCTGTCTCTCAAGCATTCCCTTTGGTACATTGGAAAAGGTTTCATTGGCAAAGTCTCTCTGTGAGCTTTATTGTCAAAAGAATGAGAAGTAGAGTCCCCTTATGTTTGATGGCTCTCTTTTTTTTTTAACAAACTTTTGTTTTTTTTTTGCTTTTTTTAAATAAATATAATTGTCTGTTTAATATGAGTAGTCTGTTTAGGTCTTAAAGTGCTTACAGCCCTAGAGTATAGGTTTTCAAGCCAATTAGTCCAAGGCAGCAGCTAACCAAAAAGAAAAGTATGTGTTCCCCATCTCTTGAGAAAGGGGGAGAGCCCACAAATTAATAACACAAAAATAAAAGGAAACTTCATAATAGTCGGTCCAAAATAACTCACAAGACTGAAATAGTAATACTGTTGCAGTTTGCTTACTGAGATTGTCATATGAGACTGATATTCTGTCATATATTGCAGGTTTTTAAGTGCTTGCAGACCTAGAATTGTCAAGCCAATCAGTCCCAGAAAGCAGCCAACCAAAAAAGAAGAAAAGTACATGTTTCCCCCATCTTGAGAAACACTGGGAAGTGCACACAAATTAATAAAAACCAAAAATAAAAGGAAACCCCACAAAAATCAGTCCGATAGTAATGTTTTCTGTACAGTTTGTGTGTTATTTAGGTAATAGTCTATGGTGTTCATTATAGGCAATGCTGCTTCATAGTAATTTTTTTGTTGTTGTTAACATGGTACTGATTTTATCAGTACTTTATTTATCTAACATGAATGACAATAAATTATCCTCCATTTGACCTTAGTTACTTTTCACCATCTCTTTTTTTTCAACTGATAATATATAGAGAGAGAAACAGCTAATGATTTCCACTGTGTAATGTATTATATTTTGCTTGCAAGTACTGAATTTCTCACATCTGCACTATAACATTTTCCTTCATTTTGTCAATGCAGTTCATTCTATAATAAATTAATTAGACTACAACATGTAACTTTATGATATGAAATAAAATGTGCAGGTTTATACACCTGAAATAATAAGACACCCTTAATATTAATCAGTGCCGTAATTTCTCTAAGTGATTCCAGTTTCCTTATGTTGTTCCTCACCAAAAGTTTCATTAGCTCACACCCCATTCTGACAAAAATTTTTAACATTTCAATTTGTAAAATTATGATAGGTCAATTAACTTTAATAAGGAGAAATTGAAGCTAATCCTTTACTGATGGATTTATGGGAAGGCTTGGTAGTGAATCCCTTATTTTATGCAGCAAATGTAGGAGTCATACCTCTCAACTGTGCAGATTTTCGCAGAATGTCCAGATTTTTGTCTTATATTTTTGGTCTGTTCCTCATAAAATTTGTGATTTTCTGGATTTTTGTGGCAAATCAGTGAGGGTTGAATTTGCTATATAACAACAGTCAACTTTAGACTTCAGAAAATGCATGGTAACACAAGACCTTTTATTCTTGCAACTTTCTAAGTTTATAAGAGTGGTATTTAAAATGTGTCCCTATTTTTGAGGCTTTGTCCTCCCATTATATTTTTCTTCACCCAGATGTTTTTGCGCTAAGAGGTTGAGAGCTACGGCAGGAATATTAATAAAATTTTTGAAAGAGACCCAAGGAAACTTGCAGTCACCAGAAAATGCACGGCAAAGAGTAATAGGAGTAAATGCTGCAAATATCCAGCATCCCTTGTAAGTGGTTATAATAGAACTGGTTTCCCTAGTCCTTTCAGTTCTAATAAAATAGGGTTGGTATACATAGCAATTTTGCCTATCTTGTCTTGCATACTACATGGGAAACATGGGAGACAAAATTAAGCTGTAAAATTTGTGAACATTATTATGGTATAAAAAATTATAAATGCACTGTATAAATATTCATTAGTGTGTAGAAAATATAAGAAATGTATTTTTATTACTGATAAATTGGGGGATTGATGGCAAGGGAGGAGTGTGGGAAACTAAAAAGTAAAAGTTAGACAACTATGTTTAAATGCTGCATGAAAGCCAGGCCAGAATGACCGCATCTTTATCTTCAGTATACTGAAAAGATCTGCTAAGTCTGAATTGCCATTTGAGCTATAATGCAACTTACTAACAAATGGAGGTGGTTCATTTAAAACTGTTTCATACAGTTTAACAGTACTACATAGTTGATCTAGTTGATGACGGCTCGGCTATTTGAAAAAAAAGACAATTCTCAGTTTTACTTTCATTAGCGGCTGTAGAAGCACTTAAAACAAGCCACTCTATAGCCACAGTCTTTGTAAGGCTCTGCCTGCCCCAATTCCTACCCCTTCATGAATTTCATCCAATTGCTGGATGATGTAAAACATCCAGACCTAACAGGGAATAGCACTGCCTGTAGGTCCGGGCTAGTGACATAACTGATTTGCTGTGGAAAAGCCAGAAGTAATTGCTGATTTTCCATGACGATTCAGTACAGTCAAAAAGTAGGACTTTTCAAGTCCCACTGCTTTGCACAGCGGGCAATGGGATAGGGTAGCAACCCATAATTGTCCCACTGATAACAGGATGGGTGGCAGCCTTAACTTTTATATTTCCTCCTTAGCCTGTTCTCCATCAAAAAATGTCTTTGATTCTACAGGGAAAAAATATTCTAAAGATAGCTGAATACAGCAACTTGAATCTCACACCTATTGCTTGACATTCCCTGATTGCTGGGATAAATTTGCTCCCCTTCTGCCTGATATACAGTGAATAATATTTTCCACAAACACTCTATTGTCTCCAATTTTTAACACTTTGCCCTTCTGCCAAAGTTTGGTTAGGATCAACTCTTTCTGCTGGTATGACTGCATCTTTACTAATACTGGTCTTGGCTGCTCTCTCATGACCAGGTTTGGAGCATGCACTTGATCTGCCCTTACAATTAACAAATCCTGCCGTGGAATACCAGTCCAGTTGCTTATCTGTGTTTTCGTAAAATGAATATGGTCTGTTTCTTCCAGTTTCTCTGGTACAGCAGAAAGTCTCAGGTTTTCTATGTGTGCTCAATTCACTAACCTGTCATTTTTTGAAACAGCTCTTTTTGAGAAGTTTCATACTTTGCCAGTTTTTTCTTCATTTTGAACTCTGATTTTTTGCAATTTTTTGATTCGTCTGAATAGCTGCTTAAAGCTTATTCCATTTTTCCATCCTTTTGTTATTTGAGTTGATATATGCCTTAAATGTTTCATTTATTTTATTCAGTTCTGAGCATATTTGACCTCTAAATTACTGGCCACCATCTGTTGTAACAAATCTGGAGATTGAAATGCTGTTTGCTGAATAGCTGCAGGATTCCTCCCAGTCAGTGTTTTCTCTTCACTTTTTCTAGACGATTTTCTTTTGGGCTCTCAAAGTTTTCTCTTTGCTAGTATCCAGGTAGTGTACTCATTAGCCAGTAACTGAATTTTACTAAAACTGGTATCTTTTTCACACTGTGAGAGCTGAAATTAAACTGTTTATCAGTGTGCTTGGAAGTCTTACCAGGTTCCCTTGTCTTCACCTATGATGAGCAGTGTACGTCATTAATGAGAAGCTTTGGTAAGGCCATTTGATAATATATTTTATGATTTAGGATTATCATTTTTTTATGAATGATTATGCTGAGTGATCTATATAAAGCAAGGTGTGGAATAACAGATATGGTTAAGTTGCAACTGAAACAGGTAAAATAATCCAATATGATTGCAATATGCTCAAATAAGAATTTGTTATTCTTATCAGGATGGTGTTCTTACAGTTGATTACCATTTAATTGGTTTTATGAGGAGTTACAGAGGCTTCATCTAGTCTACAAGGGGAGGTGTTGATTTATTAATTGATTAGGGTAAGTAAACTGGGTTTTTAGGGATCTTGTAATGGAGAGAAGAATGCATATTGACTAAAATCTCAATGGGATGGTGACAAATTTATTTATGATGTTACTGTTACAGCAAAATGCTCAGTTTGGCAGAATGAACATTATGGGGTACTTGTATAGGGTGATACAGTGAAACATTATGATGAATAAACTGTGTAGCTTGGGAGTTTGGTGTAGATGTGACTTATTGTTTGTTATATCACTGGAGTTATACATTTAAGGAAAATGAGAACCTTGTTAAGCTTTTGGAAATTTTCTTACTTTGTAAAGTTGTAGTTTATTAACAGATCCTAGGCTTGAAGGTTAGGTTTGAATAGAAAGGCAAGTTTAGCACTCAACTTTTCAGTCATTGTGGGATAACAGTGCAGGTAATGGTATGCCCTTAAACTATGTATGAGAAAGAAAACTTGTACAGTATGACTTATGATTGATACATTTAATTCTGCTCTGTAAAGAAAGATGTACTAATTTAAGACAGTTTGATTTAATGTAAATGACATTCTGCTTAGGGGTAGAGTGTAATATTCCTCTGGTAGAAATGTTAACATAATACCTTTAATGGGACTATAATTCAAGTAATTTCTATAAGAGTAAATAGTCTTTTTAAGTTCTTTGAATTCTTTAAATGTACAACTTTAAGGCGGAGTGTTTGTACATGTCAGTATCAGTGGGGATTAAATTAAGTTAGAAACTGCAAGTAAAGTATGATCTGTATCAAGGCTGAATAAGATATACGATTGGTAAAGAAATGTTTAAAATCAAGCTGAGAGTGCAGCTTTCATAACTGATATTTCTTTTACCTTCATATTGAGTGGTTCTTAAGTAAAATGTAAGACTGGAATGCACATGTATGAAACTTTATTGTACAACTATGTGAAAAATAAATTGATTACAAAATAAATACACTGGAAATGAAAGTTAAAGATACCTCTTCAATGCTAAAAGATATCTTAACGATAAAAGCAATTGAAGAAACTGATGAACTTCAGAAAGTAATTTATTGGAATCACATTAACAGGGTAACAAAGCTCTGATGGGATGATGAGAACATGACCTTTTATACCCCCAAAGGTGTAGTGCAGCCTGAGTGATGCGGGATGTGACAGCTGGGAGATGTCTGTACTACTGTAGAAAAAAACAGTTGGAAGAATCAGTGAGGGATCAGAAAAGCTCATAATATCACAACTGTAGCAAGAACCCCTCTTCAAGGTGAAATCCACTGTCTATTTGCCAAAATTTACGATTAAGTGTTATGATTTTTTGTGAGATTCCTTTCATCAGGAAATTATTTCCCTTATACTTCTGTCTTAAATTGCAAATTTGGAATTGTGACCATTAGTTTACCAGTTAGCATCACAACTGATCTACTGTGTAGGTAATACTGGTGACATAATGACTATACAGTGATATACTATTCTGAAATATTGTTTTTCAAGGAATCCCACTAAATTCTTTCTTCTGTAGTGCCTTTTCTGAGACAGTCCATGTAGATAGGTTGTGCATTTAGGGGCTTTTTGGGTGGCCTGTAACCTTTTGTGGGATGTCCAAATTCTGGTTGCCACATACTTAATGTCTCTTTTCTGTTATATGACTACCACTATGCCCCTCATCTTCAGAAACAACTGGCATGTACATGAATTGTTCTTACCACATTGCACTGCATAGGGTCTTTGCTTTGTGTTGCTTTTATTCTTTTTCATATAGTGGCATTTGGTGCCCATGAAATTCTAGCTGATATTCTGATTTATTTGTCTAATTGCTTTATCCATAGTCAGGGAGTCTCACTGAAGTGGAGGTTTATTTGTCATGGGAAGCCAAGAAGTATCTGGAAGGTAAAAGGCTCATATACCTTCTGTATTAAGATGTACTGCCATCTTTGACGGACGGACACCTGCAATAAGATTTTGTGTGAATTAAATTCAGTGCAGTGATATTGCATGTAGTATGCATGGTTCTGGGAAAGAAAGTGCTTAATTTGGACTTCAGCCCATATCCAAGTATTCCTGTAATATGTTGAACTGATATTGTTTTGTAATATAGAGCAGATACTGTATTTGTGAAGTTCTTTCCCTTGAGTAATTATTAGATGTAGCTTTTAATTGCATCTGATTATGTTTTAGGTAAAAATTGAGTACTGATAGTATATTATGAGAATTTGGCTCATCTTGCCTTTATGGTAAAGGGCATCAGCCTAATAAACCTGAGAACTAAATGGCCACTGAAGGGTTCTTGGGAACACCATGTCGAGACATCTGAGAAAGAGGTATTCAACTCTTCCTCAGAAAAGACTTAAGCTGTACTAGGAGTGAGGCTGGAAGTACTGACTTTGAATAGATAATATTTTAAGACTTCAGCCATGCAAATATTAGAAAGGAGCTGGGACCAAATAGTTGTCAGTGCCTATCATGGTTGTAATCTTGACCTCTGAATCCAGTAGTATTTATTTATTTATTTGACATTTGTTTACTGGGATGGTCCAACTAGGTCAAAAAGAACGTGTTTTCAGTGGAGGCTCAGGGAGAAAAACTCCAAATTACAGAATTTAATGTATAAGCAATATAACAGTGAGTACAGTGAAATACAAAAGAAAGTGTTACAGATACAGGAGACCGACTCATTATTTTAATATCACTAAGGAAGGCAACGTATATACATATATATATATATATATATATATATATATATATATATATATATATATATATATTATACATGATACAAATTGTTCAAAATAGTCTTGGGATATCAGCACAGTACATCTATGAATTTGTATGTTATGGTCAGTAGTTTTATATATATTTTCATTCATTTTTAATGTGGAATTGAGATGCAGTCGCATTACTGAAGAGACAGAGAAACAGTAGCTGTAAGAAAGCAGGGAGGACAGCCCAGAATTGTTTAGCTGGTGTTTTAGGGAAGTTTTGAAAGCTACTAGATCTGGAATACCTCTGGTAGATAGTGAGAGTGAGTGCCATACTTTGGTAACAGAGTGAGAGTATAGGCTTTGTCCTGGTGTTTTAGAGGCTTTGGAGATGGTGAGAAGTTTCTTGTCTTCGTATCTAAGGGCTCTGTTAAGGTTTTACAGTTTGATTATGTTTTTTAGAGCTGGGCAAACTAGGGGTTTATAGATCATGTTGTGTGGCATTATGAGTTGGATACAGAGAAGGTGACTGGGGAACTCTAGCCAGTTTAGCATTTGTAATGGCCTACGATTATGTGTGCTGGTTTTTGAGTTGGTGGCAAACTTTGCCACTTTGTTGTAGCACTGTTCCATTTTGGATCTAATGGGGATCTGTAGATTAGAGTAGAGAAGCACTCTATAGTAGGGAGGATAGAAGGAAAGTTTTGGCAAGAGTGATCTTGATTGATGAGTTCAGGGAGTCTTTGTTTCTGTAGAGGATGCCTAGTTTCTGGTGCATTTTTTATGTTTTGTTGGACATGGAGATTGAACTTTAACTGATCGTCTATAATACATAGCAGTTTAGTGTGATGGACTATTTCAATAATAATATTGTTAGCTGAGTGTATTTTGAATTGATTTATGTCAATAGAGTGCTTTTTCGGCAGGAAGAGAAGGAGTCTAATTTTTTAGGGTTTAGGAATAGTTGATAGTACTTCAGGATTCAACGGCAGAAAATGTTTGTGTGTGATACTGAGAAGTTGGAATAGTGTAGGAGATGTGCGTATAATAGTGAAATCATCTGTATATTGGATGAGTGCTCCACTGGATGAGGCAGAGAATAGGTCATTTCTAAATATATTAAAAAGCAGAGGACCAAGGATTGAACCTTGTGAGACTGCAGTGGGGTTATGTAAGGGGGAGGTTTTATTTAACCACTTTACAGCTTGTTGTTGCTCGTGTAGGTAACTGTGGAACCATTGTAGTATGAGAGGGGTAAGTCCTAAGTTAGAGAGCCTTTCCAGGAGTATGGAGTGTGAGATGGTATTGAATGCCTTAGAACAGTCAAGAAATATAGCACATACAAAGATACCAGCCTCTCTAGCTCTGTTTATAATTTCGGTATAGCATACAAGGGCTGTGGATGTGCTGTGGCCTGGACAGAAACTATGCTGGGTATATGTAAAAAAGTTGTTTTACATTAAGTATTTCATTAGTTGTTGATGAAGAGCAAGGTAGAGCAAGGTTTAAGTTTCTGCAGAAGCCTTTTCATGAGGCTTGTAGCAAGAAAGTGGATGAGCGGTCAGAGAAGGGTTTCAGGCTGCTGAGGTGGAGAAGGTCAGAAGGAGCTGAAGGGGGGCACTATTAAGGTTAGTTGAGGAGGAAGAGTTGGGCGTTTTAGAGATCAGAACAGAGCAGGCTGGACCTGGATAGCACAGCTGACTGTGTATCAACAAAAACAATCAGTAAGTAAAACCGCAGCTAGACAGAAAACATTGCTGTGTAAAAATAGAGAAACGATATAAGTTCTAGTGAACAGAGCAAGGGGAAAGGGACTCTGAACACACTAAGAGAAATGCATACAAGTCAACAGTATTATCTGATTAAAGCTACAGGGGCTCAACTAAAAGGCTGGCAGGGAGTTAATGAAAGAGGGTGACACCAACGTTCTGTGGACTGGAGTAGGAGTAAGTGAGGTAAACAGGTTATTGTACACAAGAAGAGATTACTGGAACAGAATGAACTAAAGTAGTAGAACTAGGTATTGTGATCTTTGCACACTGTTAGTGTACAATAAAAATACCAAGCCTTATTACATTCAAATTATAGATAGTACAAAGTGGATGTTAAAGTCTTTAGCTATTCGAGAAGGAGGAGCATTAAATGAAAGGCAGAGGTCTTTTTGTTCCGAGGTTTAGTAGGGTTGAGATAGACGACCAAAATTTTTTGGGGTTAGTTTTGTGCTCTTGTTGTAGGTAGGTGTAGTTTAATTGTTTATCTTTAACCGCCTGTTTTTTTTTTTTTACTTGGTTACTTAGTTGTATGAAAAGTATTAAATCTGCTTCTTTTTTTAGTTTGCTTCCAGAGGTCCCAGGCTTCATCCCTCTTTTTCATTAGATTTTTACTTGCCTTGGTTAGCCAGGGGGGCAGAATTCTTTCTAACTCATTTAGTGTGTACTGGAGCTAAAGTGTCAAGTGTTTTTAGAAAACTGGAGTTGAAGTAGCGCACAGTGTCACCTGAAGGGAGATGTTTTAGCGGTGGCCAATTTATTTTGTGAAGTAGTTCACTGAATTTGTCTTTAGTGAAATTAGTTAGGCTACGGACAGATTTTAAAGTGTGTCTTTTTGGTAACTATGCATTAGGTTTAATGGCAAAAGTAGGTAGGTGGTCACTTCGGGAGTTTGGAAGTGTGCAAGCTTGTAGGATATGACACCAAAATCCAGTCTAAGGTAGATTGTTGAGTGTAGTCATTATTGTATCTGGTAGGGCAGTTAATGAGTTGAGAAAAACCATATAGGTTGATGCTGTTTGTTGGCAATTGTGATGAGAGAGATCGGCAATCTATGTTGACGTCACCTAATATAGTAGTCTCATACTTGATTGTTTGGATGATCCAATATAATGTCTTCTAGAACCGGTATATTTTTTCTCCTGGGGGAATGTAGAGAACAGTGTTGCAGGTACATTTAGTACTGTTGAGATTTAGGAATTATATAAGCATTTCAGCATTAGAAAACGTAGTGATGATAGTAAATTGTGTAATATTAAGGGTGTTAGTAAGTTGTGTAATAATAAGGGTGTTAGGGTAGAGTAGGGCTATGCCGACACCTTTCTTATGGTGTCTGTCTAATCTAGTATTGCTGTAGCTGGGAGGTAACACTTCAGAGTTTTCAATGTTAGACTTTAGCCAGGTTTTGGTTAGGGCTATGATGTCTGGTTTATACTGCTCTATCCAAACATGCAAGGGGGATATTTTATTGCGTACGTTTCTGACGTTAAGGGTCATAACATTTTAATTTTTAGGACTTGTTCTAGTGTCTTGGTTAGTATTAGGACCTGGGTTAGGGTGGATGTCTCCAGATTGTAGCACTGTAGAGATTAGATAGTAAAATAGAGTGCAGAGTTTTTTTGAGGCAGTAGATGTAAGAGGTGTAAGATAAGGTTTACATTGTTCAGTTTAGGAGTGTTAGAGCTAAGTAATAGGGTAGGTTATACAGCAATATTTGTGGGGAGATAGTAGCAAAGCTGCTGAGATGTGGTAGTAGCTGGCAGTCAAGGTATCTGAGGAGGAATAAGTTATTGGAGTTAGGGGCAGTAGTGATGCTGCATGTGTGAGAGTTATTAACAGAGATGTTACAGAGTAGTAGAAGCATTTTAGGTGACAGGATGTGAGTTACAGGAATTGATGGAGAGAAAGAGGGACAGTGTAGTGTTTAAGGGATGTAAATAGTAGTTGGTCAGCTGACTTTAGTATGTGTATGCGAGTTGAATTCTTAAAAGGATGGGTTGGGAGCTGATTGGTGGACAGGGCAAATTAAGCGGGAGGCCTGATTGGATGATTGAAAAGAAGATGGAGCTATATTAGTATAAGCACAGGAGTATTGGGGGTAGGGTGGGGGAGTGGAGTGAGCCTGAGTACCGTGAGGGCGAACAGAGCAGGCTGGACCTGGATCACACAGCTGACTGTGTAAAAACAAAAACAGTCAGTAAGTAAAATGGCAGCTAGACAAAAAACTTTGTTCTGTAAAAATAGAAAAGTGATACAAGATGTTCTTTATGTTTCACTGTTGCAGTCATCACACTTGGGTTATCTGCCTGCAGGTAGCCCTCAGTCGGCCCGAATACCAGACTCTTTGGATTTCTGTGTCAGATGCTGTCACTTCTTCCATGACGTCAGGTTATCAGGGGTATAACAGGCAGCTGACGCCATTACATCAGTCTTTTTTGCCGAGAAGGAGCCCGAAGCAGAAGCAGTTTGCAAGTGCCGGTCGGCCGCTACCTGAAATTTTCGTTTTTCGAGTTTCAAACCTGAAGTCTTCGAAAGCTAAGTACCCCGTTGGGGATTCTTTTTTCTTGCTCTAACCAATGTCAGAAAAAGTTAACAATTGTCTTTCCTGCGTCACCTGTTTAAGCCCAGATCACGACGTCCCTCGCTGTCAGTTTTGTGCCTTAACACCAACACCCGAAGCATTCATCGTCGGGCTATTTTTGTCACTAAATGCTTTCACTCTCGTTCTCCGTATTCCGAAATGGCTTCGATAAGCCATCCAACTACTGATCTTCCAAGAAAGTAAAGATAAAAACAGAGACAGACCGCATAGGTCCAGAACTGCCGACGACGCTTCTGTTAAGCTAGTTACCAGTCTGCCGGTACTCATTGAGGCTCCTTTGCAGCCCCTAATGCCCGCTTCTATAGATTCACAGGCCTCTGCTGAGACCCATTCAGAGTCCAGTATGCCACAAGATGCTTTTTCGACTATGTAACCTGCAGATGTCTCTACCTTGGATGGGTCCAGAGTCACTGTGCAGGCACTGGCTTCTGAGGGTGTATTCTGACCTACCGATGTTCGCATTAAACTGACAACTTCGTTTTCAGCTAAAACTACATAGTTTCTCAAGCCCAGAGTACGCGCTACACTTAGAAAACCGACGACCAAAGTGCATGCTCAAGCTCCCATGCCACAAAAACAAATGCTTAGAATGGCTGAAGACCTTATCACCATAATTAGGGGATGCCAGCCTTCTCCTGCTAAGAGACAAAGGATTGAGTTTCTTTCTGATTCTACAGACCAGGACTCTGATGACTCTGACCCTTCTGATTACCAGGACATACCCTTATCAACCTTTGAGGATTCAGATGTAGAGGAATCCATTCCCTCTGCCTCCCATCCAGAAGATTTTTCTTTTGGTGAAACCTTGCATACATTAAGAGAGCATTTCCGCTGGGAATGCCAGGACTATCTTCAGTCCAAAAAGAGACTCAGAGAATTTTTAGAGTTGCCTCAGCACAGGCCTCTAACTATACCCCTTGTCCTGGATGTTGTAGATGATGTCTTCATGGAATCCAGTCTTACTCTGACACTTTACCACCAGCTCCTAGAAAACCTGACAGTTACTACAGCGTACCTGATTCTCACAAATTTCTCTTTAAGAATCCTACTGCAGATCCAGAGACCATTTCCCAGAGACCTAAAGGTATTAAGGCTACAACAGCCAAAAACCCTACTCTTTCAGATAGGGATTCCAGAGCTTTAGACAGATGGGGTAAGAAGGTATATACCTCTGCAATTCTTGCCATCAGGGCATTGACTTGCCAGTTTCATTTGTTGAAGTACCAGCAACATATTATGATACTAATTAAACAAAAAATTGTGTTATTTCCAGATTGTGCAGAAAATAAAGATTTACAAGAGTTAATGTATTCTGCAAACAAAGTTAGTAAGCATACTTTGCAGTGTGGCTTTGATGCCCTAGAAGCATCTTGCAGGGCTGCAGTCACTGGGTCTGTACTGAGAAGGCATGCTTGGATGAAGGAACAAATCTTGCTAGACCATGTCAAATCCAAATTACTAGACGCTCCTTTAAATCAGGACCATTTGTTTGGCACCAAAGCAGAAGAGGTTCTTAAAAATATGGAAGAAAAAGCTAAATCTATGGAAACTGTTAAAGAATTCTTACAAGTGTGGCCGCCTAGATTCAGTAGGCATTGGCCTTCTAAAAACTGGTCCTTTCTAGCCCCTTCCAGGCCTTCTCCGTCCAAAAACAGGGGAACCAGACCACCAAGACTACAGTCTCAGGGTATGCAGAGATCTAAACAATGGAGTGTTCCCACCTCAAAAACAGTGAGTGGTAAGCCACCCCCTTATGGAAAAAGTTCACAATGACTTTACAATTATCCTTCCCAGTCCTGCCCAACTACCTGCGCCCCTAGGAGGAAAACTTGCCCTTCATGCCAAAAACTGGATGTCCATTACTCAGGACCAATGGGTTCTAAGCATTGTACCCCAAGGGTACAGATCCTACTTCCATTCACTGCCAACCCCAAGCGGGTTTCCAGATCTTCCTCCAAACCAGTGGGCAGAGGCTCAAAAGCAAGTACTTTCCCTGCTCAATATCAGGGCCATTCATCCTGTTCCACTACAACAAAGGGGAGAGGGTTTCTACTCCAGACTCTTTCTGGTGCCCAGAAAAGAGGGCTCTTGGTGCCCTATCCTGAATCTATCAATTCTCAACACTTTTTTGGTAGTCCCAAAATTCAAAATGCTTACCCTGCAACAGCTTCTCCCTATGCTAGCCAAGGATGCCTGGTTAGTCACCCTAGACTTAAAAGAAGCTTATCTGCACATCCCCATAAGGGAGTCTTACAGGAAATATCTATGCTGCACGGTAGGCTCTATCAGTTCTCTGCACTTCCCTTTGGCTTATCTACTGCGCCCAGAGTATTCACAAAGTGCCTGGCTCTAGCCATTGCATACTGCAGGCAGAGAAATATCCAAATTTTCCCATACTTGGGACGATTGCCTGATTCAGGCGGACAGTCAGGAATTGCTACTTTAGCACCTGGCATTTGTAAAAAGACTCATGTCTTCATTGGGGTACACCATCAACAAAAATAAATCACAACTGGTGCCAAGTCAAAAAATTGTATTCCTGGGAGCAAGCTTGAACACAACTTCTCAATGGCATTTTTCACTCCAGAAAAACAGGTCTGTTTGAACAACTACTTCAAATAAATGACCACCAAAACCCAACTATCTGCAAGGAAAATACTGCAAGCCCTAGGGTTCATGGCCTCATGCATTCTGCTAATTCCATATGCAAGACTGCATATGGTACTTAAAAAGTCTTTGGTGCCAACATTCTCAGGACCTGGAAACAGTCATTCCTATCATACCTTGTCTAAGGGCAGAGTTCCATAGGTGGGCAGAAGCATGCTAACACAACAAGGGACTGCCTTTCACTCAACCCCTCGCCGTCCAAATCCTGACTACAGATGCATCACACTATGCATGGGGGGCTCACATGGCAGGTAAATGCATTCAGAGCAAGTGGAGCCTAGGACAAATCCTCTTGCACATCAATCAAAACAGACAACACCACAGTTATGTGGTACATAAGCAAGCAGGGGGGAACCCATTCTTACCCACTCTGCAGGTTAACCATGGCCCTGTGGAACATAGCTTTGAGCAACCAAGTGCATCTACAAGCTCAATTCCTGCCAGGCAAACAGAATTCACTGGCAGAAGACTTAAGCAGAAATCTCCTGGACCCACATGAGTGGAAATTGGAGCCCAACACCTTCAACCTTCTAATCCAGAGGTGGGGGACACTGGAAGTGGACCTCTTTGCCTCCCCCGCAAACCACCAGTTGAGCAAATTTTTCAGCAGGAACCCTCATAGCAGGGCCTGGAAGGTGGATGCTTTATCCTTCAAATGGGAAAGCCACTCAATTTATGCCTTTCCACCTCTGCCCCTCCTCTCAAAGGTACTACTCAATCAGATCAGACAGGACAGCCCAAGGGCAATTCTTATTGCTTCAGACTGGCCACGCCAACACTGGTACCCACTCTTATGCAGTCTGACAACAGTGCCACCCTGGCACCTTCATCAGACACCTTCCCTGCTGTCTCAGCAGGAGAGACAGATTTTGCATCCACAGCTGCAAACCTTAAACCTTGCAGTCTGGCTTATCCCCTGAATACTCCACCAGCGACCCTAAGCAAACAGGTGCTGGATGTCATTCTTGAGGCCAAAAGGCCTAGTACTAAAAAAATCCTATGCTGAAAAGTGGAAAAGATATTGATCTTGGAATCAGTCTCAAGGAAAGGACACAGCTGTGCCCTCCTTACCTCAAATCCTTGATTACCTAGCAGAGCTACTCCCACAGAGGTCTATCCTTCTCCTTCATTAAGATTCATGCCTTTGCCATCTCAGCTCATTATAATACTGAGCCACCTCTATTCTCTCAGCCTGTCATCAAACAGTTCCAGAGACCGGCTAACAACTTAAGTCCCCCTAGAAGAGCACCCACCCCTGCCTGGGACCTTAACTTTGTACTGGAAAAGCTCACACTTCCCCCTTTTGAACCTGCGACTTCAGCAGAGTTAAAATTCCTTTCTTGAAAAACAGCCTTGCTTTTAGCCATAACCTCAGCTAGAAGAGTGTCTGAGTTACAGGCACTAATGGCTGTGGAACCCTTCATTATTTTCCATGCTAACAGAGTTTCCCTCAGGACTAACCCATCCTTTATGCCTAAGGTGGTCTCCAGTGTGGCTCTAAACTAAGCCATCCATTTGCCAACCTTCTTCCTTAATCCTCAGAATAAAGGGGAAAGGATGCTGCACTTCTTGGATGTGCACAGACAGTTTTGAAAACCAAAGGCTGTACCAAAAAAGTCCACCAAATAACTCACACCGTTGAGAAGAAAAAACCTTTATATAACACGCAAAGCTTTCAGGTTATACACCCTTCCTCAATGCTTAATCATTAAGCATTGAGGAAAGGTGTATAACCTGAAAGCTTTGCGTGTTATATAAAGGTTTTTTCTTCTCAACGGTGTGAGTTATTATGTGCACAGACAGCTCAGGTTCTACCTCGACAGGACTAAACCTTTCAGAAAAACTGACCAGCTGCTAGTCAGCTTTGCTGCAGGGGCAGAGGGCAAGGTCATTTCAAAGCAAACCAAATCCAAATTGATAGCACACTGCATCCATTTCTGCTACAAGCACCATGGAAAACCTACCCACAGGGGATCAGAATACATTCCACTAGGGCTACTTCTACCTCTACAGCATTTCTCAGGGAATCCCTACCAGGGATATTCTGGAAGCTGCAACCTTGAGTTCTGTACACACCTTCACCAAGCATTACCACTTAACCTATTTTTTTCTAAATCCAGAGCTGTATTTGGTACAGCATTCTTACAGGACCTGCTAGCCAGACCTAACTCCTCTTGACTGCCTCCACCCTTCCTCAGCTTTGGCATTCAACCCAAGTGTGATGACTAAAACAGTGAAACACAAAGAACATAGTACAGTTGTGTACACTTACCACAAATGAAGATGTTCGAGTGTATTCACTGTTGCAGTTCTGGATGTCCTTCAAGAATGCAACTGCAGTCATAACATGTGGGTTGTCCTGCCTCAGGCAGCCCTCGGTCGGCCGGATTCCAAAGTCTGGGTCCGACGCCGGCTGATGTCGCATTTCTCTCAGACGTCATAGCGGCTGGAGTATATAAGCATCAGCCGGCGCCATTTTCTTCAGTCTTTCTTGCTGCGTGGTGCCCGAAGCAGAAGCAGTTCGCAAGTGCCGGTCGGTCAGCTCCTGTATTCTACGATACCGAAGTCATCAAAAAAGCTAAGTACCCCGTTGGGGACCTTTTCTTGCCTCAGCCGATGTCAGAAATTACTGAAAAAGTTAACAATTGTATTTTTTGTGGTAAACAAATACCTCATAAGGATTTCCACTCTTACTGCCTCCCTTGCCTGGGCCCAGACCACGACGTCTCGGCCTGTGTAGCCTGTGCTCGCTTCAACAAGCGCACTCTCAGGTGCCGGGCGGAGTTCGCTGAAGACTTTTTCGGCGATAAATTTGCTTATACCATGTCGTTGGATCTTTCGACATCGCAAACTCCCAAAAAGCAAAAAGACTGGGACCGACATCCTCGGCCCGCGTCTACTACTGACTCCACGCCAAAACCTAGCGTGAGTGCAACGGTTCCCTCTGAGACGGTCTCTCCACCGCTCTGAACCGAAGACACCGCATTACCGACGACTCCGATTCCAAACATTACTCCGACGCCAGTTATAGATTTTCCTCCAGATACCGAAACCGAGGAAATGCCTGAGACCATTGCTGTAGACAAGGTCACTCCTGCACGTGGAGCTGCCAGGCCTCCTATGGCCATGTCTATTAAGGCCTACACTAGGGCTAAGGCAGCCAGCAAAACAAAGCATATTACTCCTAGAGCCTTACCTCAGCCTACTCCGGAGACACAAATTATGCCCATGGCTGCTGATTTAATTTCCATGATTAGAGGTTCGCAGACCCATCCTGAGAGAGCATCCCAGCCTCCTCCTGATAAAAGGCCCCGGGTTGAACCCTCTGACCCTACTCCTTCAGATGAAGACTCTGAGGGCTCTGTCCACTCTGATAGCCAGGAAGAGCTCTTCCAGACCTATGAGGACTCAGATGCAGAAGATTCCATACCTTCGGCCTCCCCTCCTGAGGATATTTCCTTTGGGGAAGTTCTGCACACCATGAGGGAACATTTCAAGTGGCAGGGCCAGGAATATTCTGATTCCAGGAAACGCCTTAGGACTTTCCTAAAGAAGCCTCAGCACAGGCCCTTAGCTATTCCTCCTGTACTTGATGTTCTGGATGATTTGTATTCTGATTCTAGTGCTACCCCTGATACTCTCCCTCCTGCACCAGCCAAGCCAGACAGCTGTTACAGGGTCCCAGAAACTCATTCCCATTTATTCAGGGCCCATACTGTTGATTTGGAAACTATTTAACAGGGGCCTAAAGGAGTTTCAGCCTCCACCTCAAAAAATCCTTTGCCCTCCAACAGGGAAGCAAGGTCATTAGAGAGATGGGGTAAAAAGGTTTACACTTCCTCTACTTTATCTATGAGAGCTTTAAATTGCCTTTTTCATATGTTCCAATATCAGGATTATCTCTTAGAAGATTTACAAAAAACACTAGCTTCTCCTGATCCTTTAGACAGGAAGACTTTGCAGGAAGCTGTACATAACACTCAGCAAGTAAGCAATCACTTCCTGCAGTGTGGGTATGATGCACTGGAAGCTTCATGTAGGGCAGCTATGACAGGGGCAGTGATGCGAAGACATGCTTAGTTAAAAGATCAACCTCTACCAGATCATGTAAAAGCAAAACTTCTGGATGCACCTTTGGAAAAGAACAAACTTTTTGGTGCAAATGCTAAGGATGTGCTAAAGACCATCGAAGAAAAAGCAAAATCAGTTCAAACTGTAAAGGATTTCCTCCAGGTTCAACCCCCCAGATTCAGTAGGAATTGGCCTTCAAAAAACTGGTCCTTTCCTAATCCAGAAAAATTTCAAAGGGGTAAGAACAGACGTGGCCGAGGAAGAGGCCAATACAGAGGCCCTTACAGGGGACGTCAATGGCAGCCAGGAAACCAAAGAGGTGACGCAGGGGTTTCTCCTGCCCAACAACCACAATCTCAATGACTTTTCTCTACTACCGCCTACCAGGGAACAACTAGAAGCTCCCTTGGGCGGGAAATTATCTCTGTTTGCAGAAAACTGGCACAGACTGACAAAGGACAAATGGATTTTGGACATTGTAGACCGAGGGTACAGGTTTCATTTCCATACCTTACCAAGAAAACAAGGCATGCCAAATCTACCACAACATCAAAGGGCAGAGGCTATCAAGCAAATATCTCTGCTAACTCAAATGAAAGCAATAGAAAGAGTTCCACAACAAGAACAGGGGTTTTACTCAAGACTGTTCCTTGTTCCAAGAAAAGAAACTCAATGGAGACCAATACTGGACTTGTCCGCATTAAACACCTTTCTCATAGTACCAAAGTTCAAAATGCTGACTCTACAGCAACTCCTTCCCATGCTGGGCAAGGAGTCGTGGCTGATTACTCTGGACCTCAAGGAGGCATACCTGCATGTCCCTATCAGACACAGTTGCAGAAGATACCTCAGATTTCTTGCATTGCCATTTGGCTTATCTACTGTGCCCAGAGTGTTTACAAAATGCCTGGCTTCAGTAATTGCTCATTGCAGGCTCCAGGGTATACAAATCTACCCGTACCTGGACGACTGCCTCATACAAGCGGACGACAAATTGATGTTGACAAAAAATCTAGAATATGTCATACGATTACTTCAAGCTCTGGGATACACAGTCAACTTCCAAAAGTCAAGACTGCAGCCATCCCAGCAAATAATCTTCTTAGGAGCCAAACTAGACACAGCCTCTCAAATGGCTTACTTGACAGAAGACAAGCAAGAGAAGTTAACTCATTACTTCAAAGATTTAGCAAAACTCACCCAGATGACTGCAAGGAGATTCCTACAGGCCCTGGGTTACATGGCATCCTGCATTCTACTGGTTCCATTAGCAAAACTACACATGAGAAAGCTTCAATGGTACCTAAAAAGCGTTTGGTCTCAGCACAGCAACAACTTGGAGACAATCATACCACTCATTCCATGCTTACAAAAGGAATTCCAATGGTGGGCTTCAGTGAGCCAGGAAAATACAGGTTTGTCATTCAAAAAACCACAGATAACACAGACCATGACTACAGACGCCTC
Organism: Protopterus annectens; assembly: GCF_019279795.1. Lineage (NCBI taxonomy): Eukaryota > Metazoa > Chordata > Ceratodontiformes > Protopteridae > Protopterus > Protopterus annectens. The sequence goes on along the minus strand of NC_056726.1, from coordinate 3,557,148 downwards.
AGACCTCAGATGGGGGGCGCACATGGAAGGCAGGTGTATACAAGGACAATGGTCTCCAAAGGAAACACATCTGCATATAAATCAAAAGGAAATGCTGGCAGTAATGCATGCTATCGAGGCTTTTCGAAACCAACTCCAGCAAGGTCACTTAATGATACGGACAGACAACACCACTGTGATGTGGTACATAAACAAGCAGGGGGGCACTCACTCTTACCCCCTTTGCAGACTGGCAATGCAGCTTTGGGAGAAATCACTGAGTCTAAACATCCAGTTGCAATCACAGTTTGTTCCAGGAAAAGACAATGTGTTGGCGGACAGCCTAAGCAGGAATTTCACAGATCCACACGAGTGGAGGTTGCATCCGAAGGTTTTCAGACAACTCACTTCGACATGGGGCAAGCCAGAAGTGGACCTATTTGCCTCTCACCTCAATCATCTACTACCAAAATTTTGCACAAGGACATACCATCCAAAGGCTTGGAAAATAGATGCTCTTTCATTCAACTGGAACTCCCTAGCAATCTATGCATTCCCACCTCTGCCACTGATGACCTCAGTATTATTAAAGATCAAAGCAGAGAAGCCCAAGGGAATCATAGTAGCTCCGGATTGGCCAAGACAACACTGGTACCCACTACTACGGAGCATATGTCACACCAGGAGGTGGTCCCTCCCTCAGTGGCCTCTACTTTTGACTCAGCACAATTTCGAAACACTGCATCCAAACCTTCAGACTCTGCAGCTAACAGCCTGGGAGATCCCATAAATAAATTCAACTTACCTCTCTCCAAGGAAGTTCAGCGGATACTAACAGAGACTCGAAGACCGTCCACCAGAAAGGTCTACTTAGCAAAGTGGAAAAGATTCAGCAATTGGAATACCAGCAAAGGGCATGATGCATCATTACTGAACATCCCACTTGGAATATTTGGCAGATATGTTACAGAGTGGCCTCTCATATTCTTCAATAAAAATACATGCATCTGCTATTTCAGCTATTTCAGCTAGATACAACACTGATCCTCCGTTTTTTTTTCTCACCCCTTACTAAGACAATTCCTCAGGGGAATCAAGAACATTAAGCCACCAAGAAAGGCCCCAGTGCCAGCCTGGGACCTCAATTTTGTCTTAGAAAAACTGACTCTACCTCCTTTTGAGCCAGCAGCTTCAGTTGACTTGCAATTTCTCTCATGGAAAACAGCCTTCCTGTTGGCAATTACCTCAGCAAGAAGGGTTTCGGAACTACAGGCCCTAATGGCAATACCACCCTTTATTATTTTCCACAGAGACAGGGTTTCATTAAGGACCAACCCTACCTTTATGCCAAAGGTGATATCTAGGGTTTCTCTAAATCAAGCCATTCATCTGCCTGCCTTCTTCCCCAATCCTGAGAATAAGGGGGAAAGGCTTTTACATACCTTGGACATTCATAGACAACCCGATACTACCTGGACAGAACCAAGGCCAGTAGGAAGACTGAACAGCTTTTTGTAGCTTACGCCCCTGCAGTCCAAGGAAAAGCAATTTCAAAACAGACTATTTCTAAATGGATTGGACATTGCATCAGATTCTGTTTTTCCTTTCATGGAAAGACTGTTCCAGCCTATGTCAGACCACATTCCACCAGAGCTACAGCCACCTCTACAGCATTTTTAAGAGGGGTGGCTACAAAGGACATTCTAGAAGCTGCTACATGGAGCTCCGTGCATACATTCTCAAAACACTACAATCTCCCCCTATATTCCAGATCCAGAGCAGGCTTTGCTTCGGCAGTCCTGCAGGGTTTGATTGCCACACCATCTCTTTCTTAGAGCATACCTCCTCCCCCAGCTAAGCTATGGTATTCTACCCACATGTTATGACTGCAGTTGCATTCTTGAAGGACATAGTACAGTTTTGTACCTACCATAAATGTAGATGTCCGAGAGACATGCAACTGCAGTCGGGTTTTCCCTCCCTCCATACCCCTCTATGCTTAGGGTCCACTCCTATCCCCCTCTCTCTTAGCTGGGGATATCTGTTATGGTGTATTTGTTTTATTGCTCATGTATTTGTTTGGAATCCTGTTTTTGTCTTCCAATTTGATTACAGCCTTCCTTGGAGGGCACCTGGCATCTGGAGCAAGAAACACTGAAGAAAATGGCGCTGGCTGATGCTTATATACTCCAGCCGCTATGACGTCGGAGAGAAATGCGACATCAGCCAGCGTCGGACCCAGACTTTGGAATCCGGCCGACCGAGGGCTGCCTGAGGCAGGACAACCCACATGTTATGACTGCAGTTGCATGTCTCTCGGACATCTACATTTATGGTAGGTACAAAACTGTACTTTTCCCTCCCTCCAGTCCCCTGTTTTTCTCTATCCTTTCTACCTATCCTCTATATGGCCATTTTTTATGGCAGTGGTATTTACTTTTTACTGGTGGTGTTCCACACCATATACTAGCTTCCTATTTGGGGGGCTTGACATCTGGGGCAAGAAAAACTGATGTAATGGCGTCAGCTGCATGTTTTATACCCCTGACGACCTGACGTAATTTAAGAAGTGACAGCATCTGACGCAGAAATCCCAAGACTCTGGTATTCAGGCCGACTGAGGGCTACCTGCAGGCAGATAACCCAAGTGTGATGACTGCAACAGTGAATACACTCGAACATGTACATTTATGGTAAGTGTACACAACTGTACGTTCTAGTGGATAGAACAAAGGGAAAGGGACTCTGAACAGACTAAGTGAAATGCATATAAGTCAACAGTATCAATGTGATTAAAGCTACAGAGGACCACAACTAAAGGGATGGCAGGGAGATAATGAAAGAGGGTGACACCAAGGTTCTGTGGACTGGAGCATGAATAAGTGAGGTAAACAGGTTACTGTACACAAGGAAAGATTACTGGGACAGAATGAACTAAAGTAGTCGACGTAGGTATTGTGATCCTTGCATACTGCTGGTCTCAATGTTAGGGTACAAGAAAAAGACCAAGCCTTATATCCAAATTGTAAATAAATGAGACAGGAAACACCTTAGTGGACACAATGAGAGAGTGGCAGGGAGAAGGCAAGTGGGGGGAGAGTTTGGTACACTCTGGTGATGTGCGAGGATACCGTTAAGGGCATCAGATTATTATCCAGTGACATGCTTTGTCTTAAACATACATTAGTTAACAGCTGACATTGGATGAGCCACAAGGCTACAGTGTGTGAAGATTTCCACTATATATTTAAGCTGGCCAAGGAATGATTGGGGTTACTCAGCAAACACCAAAGGTGAAAGAAGCTGTCAAGCTGAAAAAGACAACTTTCTAAGCAGTGTTGCAAAAAACTGTCCTGATTCAATGTACAGTTCTCACAGGCCAAGAGGGTTGCTGCAGTGGTAATTATCAGTATGAGAGCTAGACCAGGGGGAGTTTGGAGATGATATGCAGAAAGACTGCTGTATGGCCAGAGATGTGTTCTGGAATACCATTTTGTGCCACAGCAAAGGTCTCAGTCTGTGTTAGAGGAGGGAGCATGGACTTCTGACCATTGCTGTGGATGATGATAGGAAATTGAAGGAACATGTTAAACATTTTATTGAACACTTCAGTCTGGTACATGTCTTCTTGCCTGAAATGCCTGAAATCTTTGTTGGGCTGTGGTCCATCAGTGTAGCTGAAGTCATCACAACATTCAAATGACTGCTGTGTATGGCTGCAGATGTGGATGGGAAATGATGCAGATGCTGAAGGCAGTGGATAAGGGTTAGGGTAGTGTAAATAACACCTTTTTCATTGTTGCATGGAAGGTAGGGACAGTTCCTATGGGCTGGCAAAATGGCATGGTTGTCCTCATATTTCAGAACATTGCATAAAGGATGCGTTCCAACTCTGAAGAGAGATTATGCTCCAGAGTTTTTGTTGTAGAACCTGTGCCACAGTACTGCAATGGAGATTCCAGTTAATAGATCTCAAATTCAGGTGGTATAGTCTTGTTGCTGCCCAAACCTTGAGTAACTGGTCCAACTCTTTAGCCTTATACAAATGTAGGAGTAGATATAGCAATATCCTGTTGTTTTGCAGATGATGAGAAGGTTTATAACCAAAGGAAACAAAAAAGAAATATGCTCTGGAAGGCCTTGCAGGAATATTGGTGCCAGGGTTGCAGTAGTTTGTTCTGTGGCCCATTTATGAATATTGTTAGAGTTGTCTCTAAATTTTTGACTTCACTTGAATTTTTTGGCCATCAGGCATCATCAAGTGTAAAAACTGTCTCTATTGCTATTTGTTATTTTCACAAATGTGCTGTCAAAGCGCAGCAGAAATTAGAGAGATTCCTGATATGAGGAACCTATGGTGATGTCTTTGTTTCTAACTGAAGTTTTCCTCCTCCTCAACAGTTTCTTGAAGGGTACGTAAATAAATACTACTTTTGACAAAAAATATCAAGTTATTTTTCCTCTTGCTTTTTCCTTCCATTCCGCCAACTGTTAGCTCCATGTTCCATCACTCTTGTATACACTCATGCCCCCAATGTGGGGGAGGCAACAGCACAAGGGTAGCCATGAAGGTGTCTGTGCCCTTGTCTGTAATTTTCCCCCGTCCATGTATGTCTTTACCCAACTGCCTAAGGCCCTGGGTTTACTCAGCACCAAGACCAGGCCATCCCTGTTTCAGGATTAGGCTGTAGAGAGCACCCTTTTTCCCTAATTCTAAGACTATGATGTCTTGAGAGAAAAGAGTGAATTGCTCACTTTTACTGGCAGATAACTGCTGCCCTGAAGAGTGGAATTTAAGTCCCTTAGATGGTATTCACAAGTGAAAACGAGGGTAAGTGTGAAAATGGAAAGCAGATTTGAGTAACATTACAGACTTGCAAGCACTGAAGTAATTTGTGATGGAAGAGAAGATGAGTCTAATGACATTCTTCACTTTTCACCTTAGATCTTGTGTACAGGAGGTAAAAATGTGAGATTTGTCCACTGGGTTGTTTGGCTTACTCTCCTTAACTGTGAGTTCTTTGCTGTCTGGGAGAGCCATAAAGTAGAGTTGCTGTTCCTTTGGTGCATGAAGACCCAACTTGAGGTGGGTCAAGCATCTTATACAGATGCACTCAATGACTTCTATTTTGCTGTTGCAAGTATGTCTCACTGGTAGAAGGCTCCAGGGTAGACCCAGGACTTACTAAATGGACTGTGTCCCTTGGCTAATATGGGGATACTTGGGGTCCCCCGAGGTAAACTGGAATCAGTATTGGGAGAAAGCGAATTCTGATCTGCCTTGCTCAGTTAACTGCCTTCACTGTCCTCAATTTCACAAATGGAAGGAAGGTGTGAATAAGTGACTCATCTTGGCTAGTTACTTTATTGTGAAACTAAGCAGTCTGTTTTTGTTAGCCTACCCTTTTTACATATGAAGGTTTCTGCATCAATGGTAAATGCATTTTTAATCTGTTACCATTTTTTACTTTATCACTTATTTTTTTCAGTGAAGAATTTTTTTACAATTGCCTTAAATTTCCATCTTGTTTTGCATCATGACAATTTGTTCACCTACACTTTCCTCACCGAAGTTGCTTTCTTCATTTACAATGTTTGTGTCCCTAGGGTGTTTTAACATTTGTTGCCATGCAATCATGCATACAGAACTTTTATTGTAGACTTTACAAAATGTAATTGTTTTCTTTTATGGTGCCTAAGTGATTGTCTGAATTAAAAGCTATATCTATAGGTGTGAACAGAGAACTTTACAGTAAGGTTTCACAACATCCACACCTCATCACCCCATTTTCACTGCCACTTGCCTTGCCCCATTGTTTGGCTACTTTCAGGGTACGGTGTGTGATTAACACAGATCTTTTAACCCTTTGTGGTTGCTAGTAATTTACACCTCTTCTGTGTTTACCCTCAAATCCTTAGTTCAACACTGTCAAATGTTTTTCTTCTTCACATGGAAACTATTTTTTTATATAGATACTGCTGATGAAAAGCACACTATCAAGACACTTGAAGATGTTAATCAGAATAGAATGAGGGGTGATATAATAGATATGTTGTCAGTATTTCTGTATAGCAAATTAGACATGAGTAATAATGGACCTTCTGTATGAGAAAAGCCCTTCCCTATTTGCAGTCAGCACTATATAAATACTTAAGTGTGCAGTGTCATTTCTTACCTCAGAGATTTAATCATACAGGAATCAGTCACTACCATTTTATAACAGATATTTTAAGCATTCTCTTCATGATAATCAAAGAGTAAAGCTGTGCACTTGGTTCACTTATGTTGTGTAATTTACATTGTTTCACAGCCTTGGACATGCATAGAAAACAAAGAACTTGTCACACTAATGGGTATTAACATCCCAAAGGTAGGATAGCTTCAGTAATTAAGTCATCCTTAATAAAACTTTCTTAATTGTCTGTACTTTTTTCCATAAATGTTACCTAGCTAAAGATCACCATTCCTGACATTTTTATGTCTGATGATTTATATTATCCATACAGCTAGTCTGATGTCAGAATTATCCCCACAGCGGCAATCTGTCAAATAGAAGCAGAGAGAAGCTGTCGCCCAGCTTCCTATCCTTTTGAGGGAGGCAGTCATAAAACATTAATTCTACAAAAATTGAGTTTTAGGAAATAAAGCAACTAATTTCATGTGAGACTGAAGTCCAGTCTATAGTAATATACACATACCTATTCTGTGCATGTGTATGTTGAACAAGAGACTAGAAGATGCAGTCTGAAAACCCGTGTTTTGAGTTTCATACAATATGGTCTTCACAGATGGAGTCTTCCTTTCTTACTGGTATCAGTGAAAATGACCCATTCTGTAATAGCAGTAGGGCAGTCCATGGTCATGTCATTGCATAGCATAACCACCTCGGTGACACTTGGTACAGACTTCAAGCATCCTGTAAATATGTATATACCCCATCCATCTTCTTCTTCTTTCCTAGTCTGTGCAAATTCTCACTCTTGTGACTTGTACTGCTCCTTCTTATCTCCTTGCTTTCTTGAAATGTATATCACACTTGAGACTGCACAATGTAATACTGACATGATTAGTCCTTGTAATTACCTTTGTATGTTTGCTGTTGGTCAGAATGGACCCCAGAATGGACCAAAAGTTGATCCATTCTTGATCAGTGCTCTCGTCTGCTAGACAAACTTAAATAACTTGCATACTTACTTATTTGCCTTTGATAACTGAGAACGTTCAACTGTGCAAAGCCCTTTTTCAGTGGAGGCTTAGGGGGAAACACTCCCTGTTACATACATTTGCATAATTTGTACAGGTTGTTAGCATGAGCTAACAATAAAAATACAGGATAAAGCATGGTGGTATATATAGTTTAACAAGTGATCGCTACGTTTATATATAGTTTAACAAGTGATCACCACGTTTGTATATAGTTTAACAAGTTATCACCACACTAAGTACATTATATAGCACTGACAGCATGCTAAGGTCACAAGCATCTCTAGAACATTCAGCATTACTTTATAGTTTATGGATATCCTCACACTGAAATGTTAGTACACAGACAGAAGTTAAGGCATATGCATGCATATTTTATCCAAATATTTTTTTTTCACTTGAGACACAAGACAGAAAAGTTTGAGGATTTTTTGATACTTATTTGATTTGTATGCATGAGGAAGGTATTTAGCAGTAGTGTTGTTACAAGGGCAGAACTGTTTTCTTGATAGGAATGGTTTCACTGGGATTTTAAAGTGTAGGTGGGATAAGATTAGGATATGAAGGGGGCTTAGTAAAGAGATTGTTAAAAGTGCAGGACCATTTCATTGGTAGGTACATTTTCAATTAAATTTTACCTTGTAGAAATTAAATATTTCTGAGGTCAATTGATACAGATTTCCTCAGTTCAGCAACATATAAAGCATACAGGCACTCAACATTATGAGTTTTAGACTTTTGAGTAAGCACTCGTTGTTTCAGTGAATACAGATTTCTGTGGGCTGTGTACTAGTGTAATGAGTGACTTTTGGCAGGGCATCTGTCTGGGATGTATAAAATGTTGTGGGCAGTCTTAATGTGAGTGTTGTCTGATAGATTACATAGCTTCAGCTAGTCAAAGAACTGTGAGACAGTGATGTGTTTAGTTAATGAGGTTACTTGCAAACCTTGCAGTTTGACTAGCTGAGAGAATTAAGTTAGTCAAACTTGATCAGGCATGCAGGAGACCAGGGAGTAGATAGTTTAGAGCTACGGTCTTATGTACATACTCTGATAAAAAAGTTTATACTTTAAAAAGAAGTCTTAGCTTATTGCCTTTTTAACTGCATATTGGGGAAGATTGTATCTTACTATACCCATATGCTCAAAAATTTTACATATTGCACAAGCTTGTTTCTGGTGTTATTGACTGATGATAATTTTAAACTGCAGTTCTCGATTGCTGGGGTGCAGGTGAAAATGCCATTAGTTTAGTCTTATTTGGTTTTGGAAGTAGTTTAGTTCAGTCTAGTCAGTTTCTAATTTTTGTAAAGGAACACTGTAGATCATCTTGGAGCTGTTTGAAGAGGTTACACATATTGAATTGTATGCATATTGCATTAGATTTGTTGGCTGTGAGACCATGCACATTTTATTTATAAATATATTAAAGAGTAAAGATTCTAACATTGAAACTTGTGGCACACCTAATATCATTAGTCGAAGAGTTGGCAGCTCATCATCCCAGTTTACAAACTGCATTCGGTGGCTACGGTAACTTTTAAACCATTTGATTTTATTGTTTTTGAGTCCCAGTTCCTTGAATTTAAGTAATAGTATGGGATGTGAAATTGTTTCAACTGCTTTCGATAGATCTAAAAATAGTGAATCAACCATTTTGTCTTGATTTTGGTTTCATGAATATAAGTTATCAAAGTAAGTAACACTATTTCTGTGCTGTGGCCTGGTCAAAATCCATGCTGTGTTGTGGAAAGTTATGTGTTCTCTATTAGGTAGTTGATCAACTACAGGTAGACACATATTTTCAAATTTTTTAAATAAAAGGGTCAGGATGGTTATAAGTTTGTAATTTGCTAAGTCAAGAGATTTACTGTTCCACCTTTTGTAAGGGAATAATACAGGATTGTTTGCAGACGTTTTGTAGAAGAATGATTTATAATTATAGATATTGGGTATGAAATGACTTCTGACAAGTTGTCAACTGCATGAGGGGTGGGCTTACATTTTGAGTAAGTTTTTCTTTTCATATGGTATTGGAGATGTGGTAAGTGAGAAGGTTGTAGTGACACCACCTATGTCACTTACTGCACTTAGTCATTTTCACAGTATTCTGATATTTCCTAACCTCCTCTGATACTGCAAAAGCTGTTCTGAGTTTCCCAAAGTTCTGCTGAGTTTGCCAAAATATTTCTAAGTTTTGCAACATTTTTCTGTGTTTGTATAAATTTTCCTACCTTTGCACACTTTTTTTCTGTATTTAGGAGCATTTCTCAGGATTTGTGAACTTATTTCCAAGGATTCCTGTTACTGCAAGAGTTCTGAGTTTGGCAAAATATTTCTGTGTGTTTTGGTATCTTTCCATACAGCAAAGCTTGAGCTGTGATCATTAATGGTATCAAACCTAATTCCTCTGTGAAAACAAAAGTATGGTATGTGACTTCCATAGGGTAAAGTAAAACACACTAAAAATAAAGTCAGCCAAAGCACAAGAGACAACATTTAATATGGTTGATTGCTTTTGTTCCAAAATTTACATATGATCTTCTTCAAAACAGAGATACTTTGCTCTGCGTGAACATCTTAATCTCAGTTCACATTACTCCAATCACCTGACAGCTAAACAGCTCTTTTTTTTAAGGAAAATAAATTAATTACATTTAAAAAACATAAAAAGTTGCTATCATTTAAATTCTATTCAGTATTTATAGAACATGGCTATACAGAAATAGAAATTCACTTTCAAAATTTACTTATCTGTCAAGCAGAGCCACAGAAGTGATCCCCGGGATGAATTTCCTATCTCCCATCCAATCATCAAGATTTTTTTTGAAGAGTGCTAATGAGGAGCTTTGTTTGATATAGATAGGTAGTTTGTTCCAGAGTATCGGAAGTCTCTGGGACAGGAATCTATCCCTCCAGCATGTTCTGTTTGTTGTGGTGACAAGGTTTAGGTCCCTAGAGCATGTAGCTCGGAGGGATTGGGATTTCTTTATGTGGAGCATGTCCAACAACTCTGGGTTTGACATAGCTTTGTATGTTAGGCAGAGATCGCCTCTGAGTAGGCAATATGCGACAGAGTAAAGCTGGAGATGTCCTTCAAGAATGCAACTGCAGTCATAACATATGGGTTGTCCTGCCTCAGGCAGCCCTCGGTCGGCCGGATTCCAAAGTCTGGGTCCGACGTCGGCTGATGTCGCATTTCTCTCCGACGTCAGAGCGGCAGGAGTACATAAACATCAGCCGACGCCATCTTCTTCAGTCTTTCTTGCCGCGCGGTGCCCGAAGCAGAAGCAGTTCGCAAGTGCCGGTCGGTCAGCTCCTGTATTCTTCGATCCGAAGTCATCAAAAAAGCTAAGTACCCCATTGGGGACCTTTTCTTGCCTCAGCCAATGTCAGAAATTACTGAAAAGTTAATAATTGTTTGTCTTGTGGTAAACAAATACCTCATAAGGATTTCCATTCTTACTGCCTTCCTTGCCTTGGCCCAGACCACAACGTCTCGGCCTGTGCCGCCTGTGCTCGCTTCAATAAGCGCACTCTCAGGCGCCGGGCGGAGTTCGCTGAAGACTTTTTCAGCGAAAAATTCGATTACAAGATGCCGTCGGAATTACCAACATCGCAGACTCCTAAAAAACGTAAAGACCGGGACCGCCATCCTCGGCCCGCGTCTTCCACCGACACCACGCCAAAACATACCGCGAGTGCCCCGGTTCCCTCTGAGGCGGTTATTTCACCGCTCCGAACCGAAGACACCGCATTACCGATACCTCCGATACTGGAGACCACACCAACGCCAGTTATTGATTTTCCTCCGGATACTGAAACCGAGGAAATGCCCGAGACCATTGCTGTGGATAAGGTCACTCCTGCACGTGGAGCTGCTAGGCCTCCCATGTCCATGTCTATCAAGGCCTACACACGTGCTAAGGCAGCCAGCAAGACCAAGCACCTTACTGCTAAAGCCTTACCTCAGCCTACTCCTGAAACACAAATCATGACTATGGCAGCAGACTTAATCTCCATGATCAGAGGTTCCCAGGCCCATCCTGAGAGAGGATCCCAGTCTCCTCCTGATAAGAGGCCCAGGGTTGAGCCCACTGACCCTCTCCCTTCAGATGAAGATTCTGAGGCCTCCGGCCACTCCGATAGCCAGGAAGAGCCTTTCCAGACCTACGAGGACTCAGATGCAGAGGACTCCATCCCCTCGGCCTCCCCTCCTGAGGATATTTCTTTTGGGGAAGTTCTGCATTCCATGAGGGAACATTTTAAGTGGCAAGGCCAGGAATTTTCTGATTCTAGAAAGCGCCTTCGTACCTTCCTTAAAAAGCCCCAGCACAGGCCCTTAGCTATACCTCCTGTGCTTGATGTTTTGGATGATTTATACTCTGACTCCAGTGTTACCCTGATACTCTCCCTCCTGCTCCTGCCAAGCCGGACAGATACTATAGAGTTCCTGAAACACATTCTCATTTCTTTAGGGCCCATGCTGTTGATTTAGAAACTATTTCACAGGGGCGAAAGGGTTTCAGCTACCACCTCCAAAAATCCTTTGCCTTCCAACAGGGAAGCTAGGTCATTAGAGAGATGGGGGAAGAAGGTTTACACCTCCACTACTTTATCTATGAGAGCTCTCAATTGTCTCTTTCATATGTTTCAATATCAGGATTTCCTGTTAGATGATTTACAGAAAACTTTGGCCTCTCCTGATCCTTTAGATAGGAAGCCTTTGCAGGAGGCTGTACACAACTCTCAGTAAGTTAGCAGTCACTTCCTTCAGTGTGGATATGATGCATTGGAAGCTTCATGTAGGGCAGCTATGACAGGGGCGGTCATTCGTAGACATGCATGGTTAAAAGAACAACCTCTACCAGATCATGTTAAGGCAAAACTTCTTGATGCACCCTTGGAAAAGAACAAGCTTTTTGGTGCTAATGCTAAAGATGTATTAAAGACCATTGAGGAAAAAGCCAAGTCAGTTCAGACAGTCAAATATTTCCTCCAGGTTCAGCCACCCAGATTCAGCAGGAATTGGCCTTCAAAAAACTGGTCCTTTCCTAATCCTGAAAGATTTCAAAGGGGCAAAAGCAGGCGTGGCCGAGGAAGAGGACAATACATAGGTTCCTACAGGGGACGACAATGGCAACCAGCAAACCAAAGAAGTGACACAGGGGCTTCTCCTGCCCCACAGGGACAATCCCAATGACTTTCCTCTACTTCCGCTAACCACAGAGCAAACAGAAGCTCCCTTGGGCGGAAAATTATCTCTGTTTTCAGACAATTGGCACAGATTGACAAAGGACAAATGGATTTTGGACATTATAGACCAAGGCTACAGGTTCCACTTTCATACCTTACCAAGGAAACAAGGCATGCCAAACCTACTGCAAAACCAGAGGGCAGAGGCTTTCAAGCAAATTTCTCTGCTTGCTCAGATCAATGCAATAGGAAAAGTTCCACAACAAGAACAAGGCCAGGGGTTTTTACTCAAGACTGTTCCTTGTTCCAAGAAAAGAAACACAATGGAGACCAATACTGGATTTGTCTGCGTTAAACACCTTTCTCATAGCACCAAAGTTCAAAATGCTGACCTTTCAGCAACTCCTTCCCATGCTGGGCAAGGGGTCTTGGCTGATTACTCTGGTCCTCAAGGAGGCATACCTGCATGTCCCTATCAGACACAGCTGCAGAAGATACCTCAGATTTCTTGCATGGCCAGAGCATTATCAATTCTCAGCATTGCCATTTGGCTTATCTACTGCGCCCAAAGTGTTTACAAAATGCCTGGCTTCAGTAATTGCTCATTGCAGGCTCCAGTGGATCCAAATTTACCCATACCTGGACGACTGCCTCATACAAGCGGACGACAAACTGATTTTGACAAAAAACTTGGATTATGTCATTCAATTGCTACAAGCTCTGGGATACACAGTCAACTTCCAAACGTCAAGACTGCAGCCATCCAAGCAAATTACTTTCTTAGGAGCCAATCTGGACACAACCTCTCAAATGGCTTACCTGACAGAAGACAAGCAAAAGAAGTTAACTCATTATTTCAAAGGTTTGGCAAAGCTCACCCAGATGACTGCAAGGAGATTCCTACAGGCCCTGGGTTACATGGCATCATGCATTCTCCTGGTTCCATTAGCAAGACTACACATGAGAAAGCTTCAATGGTACCTAAAAAGTTTATGGTCTCAACACAGCAACAACCTAGAGACAACCATACCGCTCATTCCATGCCTACAAAAGGAATTTCTATGGTGGGCCTCGGTAAGCCAGGCAAACACAGGTATGTCATTCAAAAAACCACAAATAACACAAACAATGACCACAGACGCCTCAGACCTTGGATGGGGGGGCGCACATGGAGGGCAGATGTATTCAAGGACAATGGTCTCCAAAGGAAACACATCTGCATATCAACCAAAAAGAAATGCTGGCAGTCATGCATGCCATCGAGGCCTTTCGACAACAACTTCAGCAAGGCCACCTGCTAATACGGACAGACAACACCACTGTCATGTGGTACATAAACAAGCAGGGGGGCACCCATTCTTACCCCCTTTGCAGACTGACAATGAATCTTTGGGAAAAATCACTGAGCTTAAACATACAGTTGCAATCCCAGTTTGTTCCAGGCAAAGACAATGTGCTGGCGGACAGCCTAAGCAGGAAATTCCTAGACCCCCATGAGTGGAGGTTACATCCAGAAATCTTCATAAGGCTCACCTCGACATGGGACAGGCCAGAAGTAGACCTATTTGCCTCCCACCTCAATCATCAGCTACAAAAGTTCTGTTCAAGGGCATATCATCCACAAGCATGGAAAACAGATGCTCTCTCATTCAACTGGAACTTCCTAAAGATTTATGCATTCCCACCTCTGCCACTGATGACCACAGTACTACTAAAGATCAAAGCAGAGAAACCAAAAGGGATCCTAATAGCTCCAGACTGGCCAAGACAACACTGGTATCCACTACTACCGAGCATATGCCACAACAAAAAATGGGCCCTTCCCCAATGGCCCCATCTTTTGATTCAAAACAACTTCAAGACAGTACACCCCAACATTCAGACGCTCCAGCTAACAGCTTGGGAGATTCCATGAATAACCTCAATCTATCTCTCTCCAAGGAAGTTCAGCAGATATTAACAGGAGCCTGCAGACCATCCACCAGAAAGGTTTATTCAGCAAAATGGAAGAGATTCAGCATTTGGAATACCAGCAAGGGTCATGATGCATCATTATTGAACATCCCACTCATCCTGGAATACTTGGCAGATATGCTACAGAATGGACTCTCGTATTCTTCTATAAAAATACATGCTTCAGCTATTTCAGCTAGATACAACACTGATCCACTTGTGTTCTCACATCCTTTGTTAAGGCAATTTCTTAGGGGAATCAAGAATATCAAGCCACCAAGAAAGGCCCCAGTACCAGCTTGGGACCTCAACTTTGTCCTAGAAAAACTGACTCTACCCCCCTTTGAGCCAGCAGCTTCTGTGGACTTACAATTCCTCTCATGGAAGACAGCTTTCCTGTTGGCAATTACCTCAGCAAGAAGGGTTTCAGAATTACAGGCCCTAATGGCAATAACACCGTTCATTACCTTTCATAGAGACAGGGTCTCCTTACGAACCAACCCTAGCTTTCTGCCAAAAGTGGTATCTAGGGTTTCTTTAAATCAAGCAATTCACCTGCCTACTTTCTTTCCCAATCCTGAGAACAAAGGGGAAAGACTGTTGCATACCTTGGACATTCACAGACAACTTTGCTACTACCTGGACAGAACCAAGGCCAATAGGAAGTCTGATCAGCTTTTTGTAGCTTACGCCCCTGGAGTACAAGGAAAAGCAATTTCCAAACAGACTATCTCAAAATGGATTGGACATTGCAT
The DNA here is from genome assembly GCF_019279795.1 of Protopterus annectens. NCBI lineage: Eukaryota > Metazoa > Chordata > Ceratodontiformes > Protopteridae > Protopterus > Protopterus annectens. The sequence continues at coordinate 3,542,061 of NC_056726.1, read as the reverse complement.
CAGATTATGTTATTCCTTCCATGGAAAGAGTGTACCAGCCAATATCAGACCACACTCTACCAGAGCTACAGCCACCTCTACAGCATTCTTAAGAGGGGTGCCTACAAAAGACATTCTAGAAGCTGCTACATGGAGCTCCGTGCATACTTTCTCCAAACACTACAACCTTGCTTTATATTCCAGATCCAGAGCAGGCTTTGCTTCAGCAGTCCTGCAGGGATTGATAGCTACACCATCCTTTTCTTAGAGCTTTCCACCTCCCCCAGCTAAGCTATGGTATTCAACCCATATGTTATGACTGCAGTTGCATTCTTGAAGGACATAGTACAGTTTTGTACCTAACATAAATGTAGATGTCCGATAGATATGCAACTGCAGTCAGGTTTTCCCTCCCTCCTTCCCCTCTATTCCTTGGGTCCACTCCTCTCCCTATTATCCTAGCTGGGGGTATCTGTTATGGTGTATCTGTTTATTGCTTATTTATTTGTCTGGAAACCTGTTTTGTCTTCCAAATTGATTACAGCCTTCCTTGGAGGGGCACCTGGCATCTGGGGCAAGAAATACTGAAGAAGATGGCGTCGGCTGATGCTTATGTATTCCTGCCGCTCTGACGTCGGAGAGAAATGCGACATCAGCCGACGTCGGACCCAGACTTTGGAATCCGGCCGACCGAGGGCTGCCTGAGGCAGGACAACCCATATGTCATGACTGCAGTTGCATATCTATCGGACATCTACATTTATGGTAGGTACAAAACTGTACTTTTTTTGAGTAGGTATGCATAGAGCATCTGTTTGAGGCCAGTAATCCTCTTTGTGAGGTATTTCTGTGGCCTTTCCATTTGTTGTAGATGTCTTGTGAAGTACATACCAAAAGGGGCATTGTACTCTATAATGGGTCTAATGAGTGATGAGTAGAGGGGAACAATGAGCTCTTTTTTCCTGGATAAGAAACCTTTTGTGATGAGGTGTGCCACATAGAAGGATTTCCTGACTACTGTGGTGATGTGATTATCAAAGGAGACACTACTGTCCACCTGTGTCCCAAGGTCTCTTATCACACTTTCGGTGTTAAGTAGACTACCGCCTATGTGGTAGTTCATGGGTACAGAGTTTTTACCAAAAGGGATGACAATGCACTTTTTGGCATTGAGCTTGAGGCCATGGCTTTGACACCAGGCATCTGTCTCAGTGAGGCCCTTTTGTAGGATGTCCACATCATTAGGAGTTTTGATTATGGCTCCTAGTTTGCAGTCATCTGCGAACTTTGTTAGCCAAAGACCTTCTGTGCTAGCCTGTACTTCAGAGAAGTAGATACCAAACAGGAGAGGACCTAGGACTGAACCCTGTGGTACTCCACTTGTCACTGGTCTGAAGTTGGATTTAGAGTCTGCTATTTTCACAGTGTGGGTTCTGTCAGTGAGCCAGTTGGCAACCCATCTTGTGACCTAGGGATTTATTCCTAGTTTAATGAGTTTGTCTATAATTCCAGAGTGGGGGATGGTGTCAAAAGCCTTGGCGAGATCTAGATAGGCTGTGTGAACCACCTTACCCTCATCTACCACTTTGGTAACCGCTTCAAAGAAGTCTATCAGGTCTAGGAGACATGATCTGCCTTTTACAAACCTAAACTGGGTAGGGTCCAGAGTTTGGAGATTACCAATGTCATTGTTTATAAGTTCCATGATGATACGGTCCATAGGCTTGCAGAACAGGCTCATCAGGCTAAAAAATAGTTAACATAACTTCACACAACAAACAAGTTGTGTTAATCAATTTGTTTGAAAATTTAGAACAATGATTTAAATAGTCCCTAATGAAATAAACAGCCTCATGTTGAGTACTTCCAACTTGCATCTACGGCCATTGCTTACCCAATCTCAGTACTAATAAACAGATCCATTAATGAACACTAGGTTACATCCTTGTGGAAAATGTCATACATCACCCCCCATCACAAGGGTGGCCCCGCCAGCGACCTCTCCAGCTACCGCCCCATTGCAATCCTTTCACCCCAGTCAAAAATTCTAGAAAGATGTATCCATTACCAGCTCCTCTCCCATCTACTCTCCAACAACCTGCTCTCTAAAACTCGACACGGATTTCGACCAGGCCATAGTACCACCACTGCCCTAATTAACTTCACCAACACCATAAACACATACAGACACCAAGGGAAACTTGTCTCCACCACCTTCCTAGACCTATTCAAAGCATTCGACACAGTTTCCCACAATAAACTCCTATCCTCTCTCTCCAAACTGAGTCTTGATAATGTTACCTTACAAGGGTTCAGTAGCTACCTACATAACCGCTCTCAGTCTGTCAAATGGCTCAACTCCCTATCCCCTCCAGTCCCAGTCAAATGTGGCGTACCTCAGGGCTCAATTCTTGGCCCTCTTCTCTTCAGCATTTTTACAAACCAACTCCACTTAGCAAGCACAAAAGCCGATATAATCCATTACGTGGATGACACTACCCTAATCTGCTGTGTACCCAACATCCATCTCCTACAAATCCAAGCCCAAGAATCCTTTTCAGAAATAGAAAACTGGCTAAACAATTCTCAGCTGGTACTGAACCCTAAAAAAACACAACTAATGCTATTCCACCCAATAAAGACCTGTTGTCCAGTCGGACTATCCTGGTAAACAAATGTTAATTTGTGAAATTTAATTTCTGAGTCCCTTATTTTCTATGCCAATGGTTGTAAATATAATGCAAATAACAAAGGGAAAAGAGAACACCCCTCCCTGGTTCCTCTGCTCAAGCAGAAATTATCAGAGAGGTCGCCGCCAATCCTTCATATATGCTCCTGAGCAACCTTATAATTTTTTCGGGAAATGCACATGCTTCCATTGCCTTGCTCATAAAGTCCCAGCTTACTATGTCAAATGCTTTCTCTGCATCAAGACCCACAGGCAACAATAGTATTTTCTTACATTCTGCTTCCCTCTAGATCATCACTGTTCTGTTAATGTTGTCAAATGTTTGCCTCCCCTCTACTAACCCACATTGATCCACATCTATACCACAGCTTTCTTCCAGCACGTTGGTTCTTCTGCTCCTCTTAAAATACTCTTAAACAAAACCTTCCAGATCTTTATCAGTTTTTTTCTCTCCTAGCTTCCAAACTTCCACAGGAATACCATCTTTTCCTGGGGACTTTCCTGTAGATTGGTTACACATCACAGTTTCTATCTCATCATATCCTATCCTAACCGTTAGTAATTGAGTCTCATCTACTTTGGCATATTTAATTCTTCCATAAACATTTCCATTTGTATCTTTTATTGATTTCCATATTTCTCTGCTTTATACAGACTTTCATAGAATTTCTGAAATATTTCTAATACCTCTACAGGATCTCTTGTTACCTTCCTTACTATTGGCTCCCTAAGCTTGGTGACAGCCCTTTCTGTTTTCTGTTGCCTGAGTCGTGGTAGAAGTTTTTGTGCTGTAGTGTTACTATCAAAAAACAATTGCTTATCAGCAATCTTTCTAAACTCATGTATATTGCTGAGACAATCCCTTATTTTCTGCTTACCATTCTGCAGTTGAACCCCTTCTTGTTCTGTGAAATTCCCCCTATTCTGCGATATTTTAACATTTGTCAGTCCCCCTAAATAATTCTTACTTCTTAACCATAGCTCTCTTTCTTTTATTTCCACCTTATTTTTAAACTCCACCTTAATTGTATCCCACCCCTTAGCTATATTTTCAGAAATCATTCTATCCTCTTCAGTAGCTCCTGAATAATCTCCACTCTTTTTTAACAGATAGGTGGGAAAGTGCCAGTGTCTCATTTTTATTTCATTACCCTGTGTTTTTATTTTAGTTATTATTGGCACATGATATGAAATAGTTATTGGGTGCATATCAAGCCCTTTAATTAAATGCACATGTTCCTGTGAAATGTAAATTCTGTCTAGCCTATCCCAATTTTTCTATCTCAGGGAATAATATGTAAATTCATTCCAAACTCTTATTACTGAATTCACAATCTTCCATGTCAAATATTTTCATAAATTTCTTCAAAAATCTACCCTCTTTTGTTATACTTTCCCTTCTGGCCCCCCAGACACCATTAGTCATGGCTGCAAGTAAAATTCCAGTCCCCACCAGTAAGTAATATTCCTTGCTGAAAACTGATCATTTCTCCCAGATTTTTCTAAAGCTACATTATAGCAGTTTTAGGTGGAATATAAATACATGTCATTGCAATCCTCCTCCCTTGCCAGTAGCCTCTTAGCACTACAAATCTTCCATTATTATCTTTTTTATCCTCTTCTATCACTGTTGGAGCTCCTCTTATAATTAATATAAGTACTACTCTTTTCCTTTGTCCCAGATATTCCACTGAATAACCGTCCTGAAAACTTTTTTTATCAAATTCACATGTTCAGTTCTTTCCAAGTGTGTCTCCTGCAACATAGCTATTTGCACTCTTTATTTTTAATATAGTTCACAGTTCTTTCTGTTTTGTATTTATCTGTGGGACCATTGGCATTTAAATACATTACAGAAAGCATCATTGTATTAAAAGGTTATTATTTCCAGCTTTTATGTATGACACCTTTGTGATGCACCACCTCTGGCCCAGTAATCAAGGAGCCTCAATCCTCACCACTAGCATCAGTGGGGAAGTATGTTGGAAGGATGACAGGTACACACACACTATTTCCAGGTGCAGCTCTCTGCATCAAGTGCAATTTCCCTTAAGAGCACACAGAGACCACAGTCAGTCTGGATCTGGTTTCTCCCTCTTTCTCCAGATCCCCAGTAAGATTCCCCACTGGCAGAGCTATAGAGTTGAGATCTCAGTTGAGTGGCCAAGCCAAGACCTTCAGCACCCTCTCTATCCAACCAGTGCTTCGTGCCCCTGCCCAGGTAGCTGACACACACACACTCTTGGAGATTTGTTTTATACACACACACACACACACGTACACACACACACACATACACACACACACACACACACACACACACACACACACACACACACACACACACACACACACACACACCTGGGAAAGGCTGACACAGGTTTACCAGCTATGCCTCCTCCTGCCCAAACTGTAAGGTAGTTATCACTGCAACCAGCCAACTCTTTATCAGCTACTTTAAGGCCCTTAACAAATGGTGTCCAATCTTACTGTGTAATGTTTCTATTAATACAAATGGTAGTTTGACCAAGAGCTTATACAGTGTCACCAAGTAAATATGTAAGTGCTCTCAGAACTTAAATATGTCTCACAAAGATCAACCACAATGACATTATTAAATATATTTAATAATAAATAATAAAAGGACAATACAATACTAAATGTGTATATATATATATATATATATATATATATATATATATATATATATATATATATATATACAGTGATATCAGAGTTCAAAATCACAGGAAATATTCAAAAGATCATTGTTGGACAGTCTCAAATAAGTAAAGAAAAATGCTTAAGCTAGGCTTTGCTGTATTCCTGAGTATATCTAAAAGAATTATAATGTACCCTAGTACACTTTCAGAGCAAGCAAGGCAGATGTGGTGAGTGGATCTTGATGTTGTAAAGTCAAAGTCAAAATACAGAATGCTGTCTCTGTCTCTGTCTCTCAGAGACTTCCCAGATTAATATCTCAACTATTACTGCTGGGATACTTGCAGAATGACATCATTTTTTGTCATCTGACTTCTTTCCCAGACTCAAAAACAACCATTGATGCAGCTGGTAGCATTTAGCATCTACCTGTGAAAATACATGCACAAGGGCTTCTCCTCAAATCTTGGTACTTGCAGGAAGTCATAAAACAATAAAACACTTGCAAGACAATGCAGAAAGTTCCCTAGTTTAGACAGTGTGTCTGTTACTGCACTGAAACTGAAAGATAAAATATTTTTATGGCCCAGCCATAAAGCAATTTAATTTCAACTATTTTTCTGAAGTTTTGCAAGTTAACCTCCTGTGTTCCAGTTTCCCCTGTTAAAATATATACATTTAAACTGTTACAGTGGTGTATATGCATTTCTCTTCTTTTCCAGTAGGGTACACTGTGGTTACCTCTTTAAGCTCAGTACATTACAAACCCTTTTCAACACACATGTCTTTACAAGCCTAGTTTGATATACATGTAACATACAGTTCTAATGATGTTGTATCACAAGCATCTTACATGAAGCATGTTGACGTGCACAGATGACACTAAACCATTTACAAAATTGCAGACAGCTGTGCTAGCAGTATCTCTCTTTGTCATATTTCTATATAAATCATGTTGATATTCACAAATAACGTATAATTATTTACAAAATTCCAGATAGCTGGGCTGGCAGTATCTCCTTTCGTGACAACCTTTTTTGTTAAATGTCTAGTTCCAGCTTTTGTGTTACATGTATACACTGTTTGGCAGGTTGAACTTTTATTCCACAGTTGAAATGTTGTGAAAGACATATTGCAAATTTAAATTACAATTGCTGTACTTCAGTTAATACACTTACCAAATTGTCCCTTTTGCTAAGAATAAAATAAAGGTCTTTTGATAACACATCCAAGTGAATAGAGCTAAAACTTTGAGATGTCAAGATGTAAAGTTATTATTCATGCAGAAGTAAATTTGGTGGGATCTGTTAGTATATATTCTATGATACTTCCTTTTCTAGTAACAGTATGTGTCCTTGTGGTATACATATCTGTGTTAATCTCGACAGACGAATAATGAGGTAAATAGTTTTATGAATAAACTTAGGTTAGTCAGTGTTAAGGTTACATAGGATTATTGTTTCAAAATGTATGTATTTGCAGTTAATCAGGATAATATGTCCTCAGAGGCTGATTTGTCTACATTAGAATGCATATAGAGTGTTATACTTATTGATTGTCTTGAGTTAATGTTAAGTGTAGCTGCTAGGATTTCAATATTATTGATATTTGGTGTTTATGTGAGGTAAATGGCAAGGTTAATGGCTTTTAAGTACGCAATAGGTACAACTCCTCCTTTACTGTTACAGTCATTGCAGGTAATGTTATAGCTGAGCATTAGTATTTCTCCATCTTTTCTGCCTGATTTAAGCCAGGTTTCTATTACTACATTATGTCAGGAGTGCAGAAAGATATCCAGCTAGGAATGTTGTTTTATTCTGCATAATATTGGCATATATCTTTATCTCTCTCTCTCTCTATATATATATATATATAAATATATATATATATATATATATATATATATATAGATACGCATACACACACACACACACATATATATATATATATATATATATATATATATATATATATATATATATATATCCATATAAAACACTGTTTTACTTCGGAAGGGCTGCCCCGCCAGTCTGGGTTAGGGTGAATGTTCCCATGTTTTAGAAGTAATTTATGTTTAAATTTATGCTGCTGTTTTAGATTTCTGCAGTAAGTTTCAGATATGTGTGGCTTGTTTACTTCTAGGTGGTTGTTTTGTCATTAGCTATTTTACAATTAGCAGGTCAGTTGTGTTAGATCTGAACATCTGGGTGTCTGTTGCTTTATTAATTGCTGATTTTTAGATTGAATGCTTGTGTAGGAGTTTGGGGTAGTAATAGTTTGTTTGTGTCTTTCGGCTTTTCCCGGTTAGGGGGCGCCACAGCGGAACTCCAGTCCGCTAATGATTGGCAGTAGATTTTTTACGTGACGAGTTTGCCAGCCCTGAGACACAACCTTCAACGAAGGTACGCCCATCCACGCATGTCTCCACACAGAAGACGCTCTAGCTGAGAATCAAACAGCACAACGTCTTGCTGTGTGGTGACAACGCTACCGCAGCACCACCACCGCAGTAGTAATAGTGTAATGTATTAATTAGGATGTAGTGGATGAGTGCATTTAAGAGAAAAAGAAATGCAAGTAAGGTTAGATGCTATATTTCATATAAATAATATGTATAGCTAAGTTGTATTTGCTTTGCCATTCTATTGGGTAGAATATTGTTTATTTTTCTGCAGTGTAATGGTGAGGAGTGATAGGGATTTGTAGGTTGATTGTAAGTTTTTTAATATTTTTAATAAAAGTATATTACAGTGTTATTAATTATAAAGGGGTTATTATGCTGATGTGCACACAGGATTAGGGGAGAACTTGATGTGAATTCAGAAGATGATACTGAAGATATATACTGAGAGAGTACCAGAAGACTGACTGAAAAATATGGGGTAGTTTTACTGAGATATAAGAAAGGGACAGAGATGGAGTTATGTACAATAATTAATGGGTACCTCTACAGTGAATTAAAAAGCGAATAAGCGAGACAACATATTACTTAATAATTGAACAGGAAGCAGAGGTGAGACAACAGGAAATGAGGTAATGCGCATAAAGAAATTAGTAAGTTCAGTTGTTTAAACATGCTATAGTGCACTTCATAGATATCAAGACAGATTATTATTGGCTAGTAGAAGATGGGAGTAGAGCTGAGGATGAATAAAGGACATGAGGTAGGAGTGTGAGGAGTGGTGAGCAAAGTGAAAAAAAAAAACAGCAAGGTCAGTACCCCCATTGTGGTGATTTACACAACTGTCCCAAAGCACATGACGTGTTGTTTGTGTCTCCTGCACCAGTTAAGAGAGAGAGGCATCAGATTACTAATATCATAGTACTGATGTATTCAGTGCCATTAAAAGAATCAAGTATAACAGTACAGGCTGGGGTATTCCTGGTAAAGACAGTGCCAGTGTCTGTGAAGCCTCCTTCCAGCACCTACCACAAGTAGCACAGTTGGCAGATGTACACCAAATTTAAGGGCCATCTATAAAAGCATGCATACACCAGTGGAGGGATTGGTGTATGAATTAGTGATTGAATTAGAAATACCCAGCAAACTAGTGTGTGTAAAAATGGAGTTACTTGTAGTAAGTCAAACCAAATACAAGGAAAGATTGATTTTAAAACCGATCTGGTGCTTTTCTTGTGCTTGATGCTGTTTTCTTTTGTGATTAGATAAGCAAATCATATTTTCCTGAAGCACATTCAGAATGTGATTAGGGTATGCATTAATGGTAACTCACCAGAATGCTTGCAGAAATGCAAAATATTTACTTAGATGCCTAAATGTGTACTCTACAAAATACATTAGGGAAACCTAAATTCAACAAATATGTGGAGAATGCAAAGTAATTAAACACAAACAAGGAAAACGGAGCTTCCGACACAGAATCCAAACCAATGGTGTTATATCAAACAATCCAAAAGAGTCCGAATCCAAAAATGTCAATAAGAAGAAAACAGGTTTATTTTAGCGCTTTCGGAAGGGTTAATACCCCTCCTTCCTCAGAAAAATGACAAACAGGAAATCAAATACACAATGCTTTTTAAATTAAATTGAAGTCAGATGATCAATCGCACTCGCAGCTTAATTAAGATAACAATTACCTAGCCACTCAGTGCGTACTTATTTAAACCAACAGTGCTTTAAAACTAAATAAAACTCGCTCAATATTTGTTACATTTTAGTTATTGGATATCATGGTAGTTTAGGGTACCCTGGTTAGACCTGGTTAGACCTGTCAGTTTCTGGTTTTAGTTTAATATACTAGTATTTTAATGTTTAGAGTATTAGTATATTTTGCATGAATAAAAGTTCGTATCCTAGCTACGCTAGGGTATGTATAAGTAAAGTAGGTTTGTGTATATATATAGATTTTATTACATATATGCATATATTTATAACTATATATAATGAGATTTTTTTAATTATTTAGTTTTATTTAGTTTTAAAGCACTGTTGGTTTAAATAAGTACGCACTGAGTGGCTAGGTAATTGTTATCTTAATTAAGCTACGAGTGCGATTGATCATCTGACTTTAATTTAATTTAAAAAGCATTGTGTATTTGATTTCCTGTTTGTCATTTTTCTGAGGAAGGAGGGGTATTAACCCTTCCGAAAGCGCTAAAATAAACCTGTTTTCTTCTTATTGACATTTTTGGATTCGGACTCTTTTGGATTGTTTGATATAACACCATTGGTTTGGATTCTGTGTCGGAAGCTCCGTTTTCCTTGTTTGTGTTTAATCAGTTTGTGGCGTCATTTGAGTTTTTGGAGAATGCAAAGTATCTGACTAGCACATACCTACATCTGACTGAGTTCTGCTCTAAAGTTGTAATACACAAGGAAAACAACAGAAGCACTGGGAATACTTGGATAGATCTACATTAAATAACATAATCCACATTAGAAATTCTTGGATAGTGCTACATTAAGTAACACAGCTCACACTGGATATAATTGGATCTACATTAAATGACTCAAGCCATATATGCTAGCAATAAACAAACAAACAAGTAAATAAATAAATACATTCAAAGTATTCTTATGTAAAAATGTCAATTCTAAAAATTCTGCTTCACTTAAAATTGTGTACCACCAGAGGATTGATGTTACTATTCAGTAACATACACATACCTGGTCATATCTTACTGTCAAAGTAAAACCTTCGGACTTTCTTGAACTACAGCATTCATGGGACAGGTTTTCATAATTTGAGCTGGAATGCTTAATATTCAGTACAGTTAACCTAGCTCAGAGTACGACATGTATTAAATGAAAAAATATGTCCAAAACAAAACCATATAACTTTTTTTTTTACTTTTTTCTCTTCAGATTCGCAACAATGTCAGGCACTACTTCCTTGAATCCACAAGACTCAAACTACTGTACGATATTGTAACGTGGGTAGCAACACAGTTAGCAATTAGCTACACTGTCGTCCCTTTTGTACTTCTTTCTGTAGAACCATCACTCAGATTTTACAGGTAAGTTTGAGTTTTACGGAAGAGCATTTGCAATAGGTTATTAGTAGCTGCCATGGTGATTAGCTTCTGAGTGCGTACTGCCCAATAAAGACTAATGTTGCACCTGACCTGTTACTCAGAAATCTCACGGGAATGACAGAGAGCAGTAAGCTTTTGTTTGTACAGCTAAAGGTTTGTACGATGGGCTGCTCTGTGATAATGGTAAGCTTAGAAAAGAAGTTGAAGGCAAACACAAGGCAGGATTTTTGCCAGGTCAAAAATTTAACAGTTCACAGATAGCAACATTTGATGCATCTCTGATGGTTGTTAATGCTAGGACCATTAATAATAAAGTTTTTTTTTTTTTTTGAAAAATATGCTACGTTCCTACAAGATTGATGTTGTTATTGAATCATAGGAGGGTACTAGGCTAATGACCCAGAGGTCATTCCAAAACTAGCTGTTTCATCCCAGTGTAATACCATAGATACTCTAGTCAATACCCAGGATTGTATTTAGTAATAACTGCCATACCTCTCAACCTGGAAATGTCAAAAATCTGGACATAAGCCCATGAAAAATAGTTACAAATCTGTATGCTGATTAACATAAAATTTGCATACATAATTATGTAACCCAGCCCACTCCAGTGGAATTGTAGAATATCAGCTTTCAAACACAAACTGAAGAACAGACAACCAGAATATGGCCCCAGAGTGAACCAGACCCTGTAGTAAATGGTACCCATTTTTCCCTTCCTTCCTGTCATAAATGTCAATAAATAAATAAGTTTGAACAATCTTAGTACTTATAAAACATAAGGAGTTCCTTGTCTGTTAGATGTACCCTGAAAAACTTAACCTTTGAAAGAGAAAAGGAGACTTCAGCACATACTGGCGACTGTTGTGGTGGTCTGGGTCACTTAACATTTTCCTCATAGTGACTCCCAAATGCCTATTTTTGTACACTTCACCTCTTCATTAGCCAGTATTGTGGGAAACTGTCTTGCAACTATTTTATTAGGTTCATAGGTTCATAGGTTCATACTAGGCTATCTGCCCAAGGGCATTTATAAGCCTAGCCCATAGTTATGTGGCTTTTGCCACCCCTTTAGTTTGAATAAAAACTATGCCTATCATTTTTCTGTGCCTCTGTCAAGTAGTGACACTGAAATAATCCCTGGGGTATATCTGCGATCTCCCATCCATTGGTCAAGATTCCTCTTGAACAAGGCCAGCGAGGTGCTCTGCCTCACATGTACCGGGATTTTGTTCCACATCATAGGGAGTCTCTGGGTGATGAATCTGTCCCTCCAGCACGTTCTATTTATAACCGTGTCAAGGTTTAAGTCTCCCGCCCTTGTGGTTCTGAGGGATCTAGATTTTTTGAGGTGAAGCATATTCATCAAATCTGAGTTTGACATGGCCTTATATGTCAGGCACAGGTCACCTCTGAGCAAGCGGTATGAGACTGAATAAAGCTGGAGTTCTTTCAGTCGGGCAGCATAAGACATATTTTTGAGACCCTTTATCCTTTTGGTGAGGAACTTTTGGGGCCTTTCAAGCTGCATCAGGTGTCTGGTCAGATACATTCGAACGGGCATTGTACTCAATCATAGGTCTAATGAGTGATGAGTACAGGGGGACGATGACCTCCCTTGATCTAGATGTGAATCCCTTCATGATCAGGTGGGCGATATAGAAGGTTTTCCTAACTACTTTAGCAAGATGAGTGTCAAACGAAAGACTACTGTCAACTTGGGTCCCCAGATCCCTGATGACTTTTTCTGTGCTCAGTGAATTGTCACCTATATGGTAGTTAGGGGTAACCTTGTTTTTCCCGAAGGGTATGACTATGCATTTTTTGGCGTTTAACTTCAGGCCATGGCTCTGGCACCAGTTATCCGTTTCTGTGAGGCCCTTCTGGAGGATATCTGTGTCAGATGTGTTTTCGACTATGGCGCCCAGTTTGCAGTCATCTGCAAACTTTGTCAGCCATAACCCTCCTGTGTTTGCTTGTACTTCAGAAAAGTAGATGCCGAACAAGAGTGGACCCAGGACTGAGCCCTGTGGGACACCACTTGTGACAGGCTTTGAGTCTGACATGGCTCCAGCAACTCTGACCCTGTGGGTTCTGTCGCTTAGCCAGTTTGCAACCCATCTTGTGATGTATGGGTTTACATTCAAGCTGATGAGTTTTTCGATGATACCTGAGTGGGGTATTGTGTCGAAGGCCTTTGCCAGGTCGAGGTAGGCTGTATGGACTGCCTTTCCCTCATCAATGGCCTTGGTGACTGTCTCGAAAAAGTCAACCAAGTTTAAGAGGCAGGATCTGCCTTTGACAAAGCCAAACTGGGTTGGATCCAAAGTCTGCAAGTTCCCTATGTCTTTATTTATGAGTTCCATTATGATCCTCTCCATGGCTTTGCAGATAAGGCTTGTCAAGCTAATGGGGCGGTAATTTCCAGGGTCTGTGGAGGCACCGCCCTTATGAAGTGGGACCACAGTCACCGTGCGCCACTCCTTGGGTACGTATCCTGAGGTGAGGCTAAGATTAAACAGCTGTCCTAACTGTGGGTTTAATTCCTCGTTGAGTTCATGAAGCACACAGCCGGGGACACCATCCGGTCCCATGGATGCTGTGTTTTGCCTTAGTGAGGGCAGTTCTCACCTGGGCGTTGGAGATGTTTGGGGGGCTACAATCTTCTGGAATAGATATCTCTCCTTTTGGGGGGGAGGGGGGGGAGAAGTTTGCACTGAACCTGTCAGCCAGTATGTTAGCAATGTGTGTAGGTTCAGTAATTTTCACATCATTTTGAACTAATTCTGAGCATATCTGGGAGTTTCCTCCTAGGTTTCTAACATAGCTAAAGAAGGCCTTATGATTGTCTTTAGAGTCCTTGGCGATTTTTCTCTCAAAATTTGCCTTGGATGATTTTATGAGAGCTCTTAGTTTTTTACTTATAATGATCAAAGGTGTCTTACCTTTCAAGGATTTTGCTCTATCTTGTAGTAGCTTCCTCCTTTTGTTGTAGAGCTTGTTTATGGCTGGGGTCCACCAGACTGGACGCTTGCCTTTGGTACAGAGAGTCTTAGTTTTGTTTGGGATTGCCTGATCCATGCAGTCCTGTAGGTGCTGGTAGAAGGCATTTGTAAGTGATTCAGCGGTTTGAGTAATGTTTACCACTGGCTCAGGGGCCTTAAAGGAGACCACACTAGTTTTTAGAAGTGTGAAATCGGCTTTTGAGAAGTTTTTCACTGTGGTCTTTTTGTTTCAGGTGGGGCGGGATGAGGACCTCCAGCGAGATTAGTTTATGATCTGATCTCACCAGTGAGGGGTATACTTCCGGTGTTGAACATTTTGATCCCATGTTCGTGATGATGAGATCAAGTATGTTTTCACCTCTTGTGGGGATGGTGACTAGTTGTTCCATGGCATTTGAGTTTATGAACTCCAGGAATCTTTGGGTTAGAGTGTTCGGGCTTGAGTAGTGTTCCCAGTCTATATTAGGGTAGTTGAAGTCACCTAGTATGATGGTGTTTGGAGATACATTTATCCTCCAATGTTTTCAGGAAGGCCATGTGAGGTTCCTGAGTTTGAGAGGGTGGCCTGTAACATGCTACAAATTGCAGAGCAGTCTTGCCTATGGTTAATTGCACCTGGATGGTCTCCGATGCATCGTGCGTTGCCACCAACCTTGAGGTGTGGGTGTCCTTTATGAATATGGACACCCCTCCTTTCTTGGTGTTGTCCGGATTTTGGGGCCGGAACGTATGATATGAGGTGAAACCTGTTAGTGCTGGGGTGCTCTCAGGAGCCTTGAACCAGGTTTCTGTCACAGCACAGACATCGATGTTCTCCATATTGAGAAGGGCCTCGCGTGCATCTTGGGATTGGGCCTTCTGGCATTCAGCAGCATTACCCTTAGTTTTTTCCATTTTTGTGTTCTAGGGTCGTAGGTTTAGAATTTGCGCCTTGCCTAAAAAGGCACTATGGGGTGGCAAGAGCCTTTGCCAATATCCGGAAGCCCAGGGGTGACAGGTGCAAGCCGTCCCTTGCGAAGCAGCGTGGCTTGTCCAGCATGTCATCCCAGGCAGACAGACATTGGATCCCCTTTGAATGACACCAGAATTTAAGCCAATTATTCAAGCTGATCATCTTATCACTGTATTGTGGCATCATTCTAGGTGAAGGTAGGATACTGCTCAAGGTCAGGGTCATACCTGCCTGGGCTACATAATCAGAGAGCTCCTCGACGTCCCTTTTCATGTAGTCCAAGGAGGTACGTCTCAGGTCGTTGACACCAGCGTGGACAATGACTGAGTCGTACTTGTACCTGCTGTTGAGAGACCTGAGTGCTTGCGTTATGTGGCGGATTCTAGCGCCCGACAGGCAGCTTACTGTGACCTTCTCCTTACTCAGTCTGGTGAGCGGGACGTCAGTGTGTCTGACTATGGAATCACCAATAACAAGTGTGTCTGGCATTTTGTTTGGCCTTAAGGGCTGTGACTGTTTGACACTCTGACTGTGTGGTCTATGTGTTGCATGTGTTGGGTCGTGAGGTGGTAGTTGTTTGGGTGTCTGCTTTGGTGGCCTCTGCTGTTTTGGTAAATTTTTGACCAGAGCCTCCGAGTATGTCTTTGTGTGAGTATGTGTATGATTTGAAGTTGTGATGGTACCATGTGTGACTGGGTATGTATTGTGTGTGGTTGCCTTCTCCTCCTGTCTGGTCTTGCCAGTCCTATGTTGAGAGAGCTCAGCCTCCAGTTTGGCCCGTATAGTTGCATCTCTCGCATGTATTTGTGTTTTGTGGGAGAAGGAGAGGATTGTCTGTGTACATGAGGCAATTGTAACATTGCCTCAATATTCCCAGGTTCACCAGTTGAGCTGGAGAGGACACTAGCAACTGATCCCTCGACATACTAGAAGTAGTAGATAAAGAACTTTCAAAGGACTCGGGGAAGTGGGTTTTGGGCTGGTGGGGTACTATCTATAATAAGAGTGCTTTATCAAGGTGCAAGTACTGTAGGAGTAAGTGCTAGGCTTTACAGATAGAGAATAGTCTACTTGGGAATCAAGTAGAGATGAACTTTTCAGTTATAGGATATGCTGGTTAGATCAGCAGTACAGTTTAGCGTGTTTTATAGCAGGGGGCTGAAGGGAGCTAGGAATTGGCCCAAAACGACCAATGGACTACTAGTTTCTGGCTGAAACTTCACCAAATCGGACAAAAGGCCGCTCAGTGCTTCCCACTCCCACTGGTAAGCAAAGAAACTTCCCTCCTTCCTAATAAGGCAATGGATCAGTAACAGGAACTAAAAACAAAGCCCAGGGATCAGCAACTCTGAAACCGGACTACTCTAGTTCAGTAAAGTGGGAAAACAAGAGATTTTTTTGTTTTATTACAGAGATAAGGAAAAAACAGACAGTAAATGCTATAAATGCTGTAAATCGGCTAGCGCACTTTAGTGTGTAGCCTACAGAAACAATTTGCAACAATTAGTAACTTAAAGTGCAATAAACAGTGTAAAATGCAGAAATCACTTAAAGTAGCAGTAAAACAGGCGAAATGCAGTCGCTAGCTTAATAACAGTGGGAAAGCCACAAAAATACTTATATCTGGTAGAAAGTCACTCTTTTAGCTCTCTGCTGCTTGGATCACTCTGCAGGCCACCACGAGGATCTGTGCAGAGTTGGTACAAGCTGGAAAACACGTGTTTAGCGTGTTTTATAGCAGGGGGCTGAAAGGAGCTAGGAATTGGCACAAAACGACCAATGGACTACTAGTTTCTGGCTGAAACTTCACCAAATCGGACATAAAGGCTGCTCAGTGCTTCCCACTCCCACTGGTAAGCAAAGAAACTTCCCTCCTTCCTAGTAAGGCAATGGATCAGTAACAGGAACTAAAAACAAAGCCCAGGGATCAGCAACTCTGAAACTGGACTACTCTAGTTCAGTAAGGTGGGAAAACAAGAGATTTTTTTTTTGTTTTGTTTTTTTTACAGAGACAAGGAAAAAAACAGACAGTAAATGCTATAAATGCTTTTAAGCGGCTAGCACACTTGAGTGTGTTAGCCTACAGGTAAAATTAAGCAACAAATAACTTTTAAGAGTGCAAAACAGTTAATCAACCCAAAAACAGTTTAAATAGAATGCAGAGCTATATAAACAGGCTAAGATGCAGTCGCTAAGCAGTAAATATTCAAAAAGCCAGAAAAAATACTTAAATCAGTTATAGCAAATACAGTTATAACAAATGCTCTGAAATATACTGTATATTTCCAATATGTTTGAGAAGGACAGTCAGAACACAAGAAGGTTCAGGCGAAGAAGAAAAAAAAGTTTTGTTTTACTTTTTGAAAAGGTAAAAAGGAGGAACAGAAGGCCTTATCAAATGTTCTCTCTGTATTAAGAAGAATGAGCTAATGACACTAGACTGGGAGGTGTGTCACAGTAGGGGCGGGCAACTGCAAAGCCACCAAGTATAAGAGCAAGACACCAACACGGAGGGAGGGTGGGACAAAATAGCCTAAGACAACAAGCTATGAAAGTTTTTAAACAGAAAAAGATTTCTGAAGATTCTGAATAGACAAAGTGCTTTATATATATTAAATTATTAACTGTAGAACATAAATATTGGAATAGAAACTATGTCTGCTACACTAAACTGATATGGCACTGGAATGCACTTCTGCTACTGTAACATTCCATCCACAAACTTGCAGGCTTAAATTAAGAAAATCAAGTGTACTGCAAACTCAAACATTTTCAATTTAGTAGTTTTCTGCATGGATATTTGTGGAGTGTGTGTGTGTGTGTGTGTGTGTGTGTGTGTGTGTGTGTGTGTGTGTGTGTGTGTGTGTGTGTGTGTGTGTGTGTGTGCGCGCGCTCTTCTGCTTG
Source organism: Protopterus annectens (assembly GCF_019279795.1). NCBI lineage: Eukaryota > Metazoa > Chordata > Ceratodontiformes > Protopteridae > Protopterus > Protopterus annectens. The sequence continues at coordinate 3,524,375 of NC_056726.1, read as the reverse complement.
TAGTGTGTTTACTTACTTAGAACACTGAAGGTATGATTGCAGTTAGATTCTAAGTGTATCTGAGGGCATAATGTACTATGGATAATAATCCAGTATCAGAACGTTCATCTATACTGTAACCATAACTGAGAACTGTAACATACATAATCCACATAAAAGGAGATGAGAACACACAAGATTTAAAAAAAAATGAATGTTACAAAGCTGCTTGGGTTTTAGGAATGATGTTAACTCTATCAGTCATTTTTTTTCTCCAAGCAGAAACTGTTGTACTTTTGATTCTATTGATGCAGTTGATTAGATGATCAGCTTCGGTTTCTCTGTTTATCCATTGTTAGTGAAGAATAGTATTAAAACTGTAGAGTGCATCTTATGACATGCTCTGTCTCATTTGCAGGTGTCATACCACATTATATTGCTATAAAGCTCCAGTGAATGTACAGAATGGAAACAATATTAGGGTATTCCAAAAAGTGCAAAATAATTTCAGAAGCGTGTTAAAAGAGTAGTAAAGATAGAGCAAAGTAAATATAATGTTTAACTACTGCTGAAACAAAACTGACCCTGTTTAAAAAAAAATCAAAGCTCTCCATATTTTAATTCATCACATTTAACAATCCTAAGCTTGGATGGAAGGTTATAGTTACACATTTAGGGGGCTTCAACATCTCTAAGGTCAATGATGAGACAACCATATATTTTAGTGAGAATAAAGGGTGATGTCACACTGATTAGGGGGAAAAAGCAAACTGGCACAGTATTGTGAGCAGCCCTTTTGTTATGTGGATTTTACCTGAACTGTCTAATCATTACATAAATACATTGCTACTAGTGTGTAAAACAGATGTCCTTTATTTTCCCCATCGCCATCTTCCCCAGTATAGCACTAATATTTACATTGTGTTTCCATCATTTAATTATTTTTCTCCTTTATGTCTCTCATCAGCCTTATTCTTAGTTACCCTAACTTGCACCTCTATTCATCCAAAGGGTTTTGGGTACCATTGTATGCTATATTTTTCCACTTGCCAATTGCTGTTGCATCCCACCAATTAGCTATCTTGCTGTTCTGCCACCCCCTCAGGTGTTGTGATATTTGCTCCAAATTAAATTGCCAGCATTTCCTAGTAAGTATAAGTAGTGTTATGTGCTCATTTTGTGGTTGTGTCAAATTAGTCTTTCAGTTTGTTCATCCTTTGTATAACCCTACACTCAAAACACCTTTCATTATCTACCTCTTAACCAAATGAGCCTTTCTCAGTTCAGTAGTTTTAAGAGAATGAATATATGTTTCCCGGTATTTATAAACATGCAAAATCCCATGTGAAGTTTACTCTTAAGTACGCTTACGTCAACACTTCTTTAGGCATCAGTTACATGGTTTAGCACCTGTGGAGCAGTGTTTTAACGCAGGTGCCAAGGTCTCTCAGTGTCACCACTGGAGTTTAATGTAGTAGTTTAATAGTAACAGAAGAAACATCATGAGGAAAAGCAGCAATGATTTTATCGAGTATCCCTCCCTGTTAACTACAGTAGCAGATACAGGTATTTTGAAAAATGACTGTAATTATTAATTGAAGTGTTGTAGTACATAAATAAATGCATTCACATCAAAATTACACAGGAAGAATCAAAGTGAAGGGTACTATGTCTGATCATCTGGGGGTCTCAGCTTTGATGCATTTCTTTTGTAAGGAGGAAACAACAGTATATTAACCTGAGGGGGTAGCACATTCCACTGAACATAAAAATGGACATGCCCAGCATGAGGACAATGCTTTTGTAGCATTCAAGTGCCCAATGTGCATACAGGCACACTATACGGAGGCTTTAATCTGGCCACGAAGGACTCGACAGAAGCTGTTATGCAAGATTATAGCAGGCGATTTTTTGGACAGTCTTGCTCAACTAGCATTCATTGGAAATGCTTCGACCTTTGGGTAGCAGGATACTTTTTTGCTTTTTTGAAATGCAGGTAGCCAAATGATTAAGCTTTCCAGTGCTATCACAGCATTGCCTCCATATTAACCTTATTCTTAGGAATCATAGTATATGCTTAAAAATACAAGGAGAAGTGGGGTGGGATCAGCCATCATTCCAGTTCAAGAACCACGGGTCCATTATCATTCGTTAATTCGACACTCACTGGCCTTTTTTAAACTGGAGAATACTGGTTGTGTAATGTTGTGTACTGGTTATTTCTAGTATGAGGTAAGGCAAAGGGCTCAAACACAGAACTATTATATCACCTTGGTATGAGTTTCTCGGGCCACTTTACCCAAGAAGTGTTTGACATGCAATCCAAACCCTCATGAAGCACCCCTGCTTGTGTAATTAAATGACCGCAAAAGAAAAGAACCAACCAGTCATTCACACGCTGTATTCAAACATCAAGTAAACGGGCACCATATGTACTAGTAAGAAGAATCAAATGCCATTCATACACTGTCTGTACTCAAATATCAACTAGACTAAACGGTTATGGAAAAAAGAACCAGTCATTCACTCGCTGTATTCAAATATCAAGTAAACGGGTACCATATGTACTAGTAAGAAGAATCAAATGCCATTCATGCACTGTCTGTACTCAAATATCAACTAGACTAAACGGTTGTGGAAAAAAGAACCAGCCATTCACACGCTGTATTCAAATATCAAGTAAACGGGCACCATATGTACTAGTAAGAAGAATCAAATGCCATTCATACACTGTCTGTACTCAAATATCAAGTAGACTAAATGGTTGTGGAAAAAAGAACCAGTCATTCACACGCTGTATTCAAATATCAAGTAAACGGGCACCATATGTACTAGTAAGAAGAATCAAATGCCATTCATACACTGTCTGTACTCAAATATCAACTAGACTAAACGGTTGTGGAAAAAAGAACCAGTCATTCACACGCTGTATTCAAATATCAAGTAAACGGGCACCATATGTACTAGTAAGAAGAATCAAATGCCATTCATACACTGTCTGTACTCAAATATCAACTAGACTAAACGGTTGTGGAAAAAAGAACCAGTCATTCACACGCTGTATTCAAATATCAAGTAAACGGGCACCATATGTACTAGTAAGAAGAATCAAATGCCATTCATACACTGTATGTACTCAAATATCAACTAGACTAAACGGTTGTGGAAAAAAGAACCAGTCATTCACATGCTGTATTCAAATATCAAGTAAACGGGCACCATATGTACTAGTAAGAAGAATCAAATGCCATTCATACACTGTCTGTACTCAAATATCAACTAGACTAAACGGTTGTGGAAAAAAGAACCAGTCATTCACACGCTGTATTCAAATATCAAGTAAACGGGCACCATATGTACTGGTAAGAAGAATCAAATGCCATTCATACACTGTCTGTACTCAAATATCAACTAGACTAAACGGTTGTGGAAAAAAGAACCAGTTATTCACTCGCTGTATTCAAATATCAAGTAAACGGGCACCATATGTACTAGTAAGAAGAATCAAATGCCATTCATACACTGTCTGTACTCAAATATCAACTAGACTAAACGGTTGTGGAAAAAAGAACCAGTCATTCACACGCTGTATTCAAATATCAAGTAAACGGGCACCATATGTACTAGTAAGAAGAATCAAATGCCATTCATACACTGTCTGTACTCAAATATCAACTAGACTAAACGGTTGTGGAAAAAAGAACCAGTCATTCACGCGCTGTATTCAAATATCAAGTAAACGGGCACCATATGTACTAGTAAGAAGAATCAAATGCCATTCATACACTGTCTGTACTCAAATATCAACTAGACTAAACAGTTGTGGAAAAAAAGAACCAGTCATTCACACGCTGTATTCAAATATCAAGTAAACGGGCACCATATGTACTAGTAAGAAGAATCAAATGCCATTCATACACTGTCTGTACTCAAATATCAACTAGACTAAACGGTTGTGGAAAAAAGAACCAGTCATTCCCACGCTGTATTCAAATATCAAGTAAACGGGCACCATATGTACTAGTAAGAAGAATCAAATGCCATTCATACACTGTCTGTACTCAAATATCAACTAGACTAAACGGTTGTGGAAAAAAAGAACCAGTCATTCACACGCTGTATTCAAATATCAAGTAAACGGGCACCATATGTACTAGTAAGAAGAATCAAATGCCATTCATACACTGTCTGTACTCAAATATCAACTAGACTAAACGGTTGTGGAAAAAAGAACCAGTCATTCACGCGCTGTATTCAAATATCAAGTAAACGGGCACCATATGTACTAGTAAGAAGAATCAAATGCCATTCATACACTGTCTGTACTCAAATATCAACTAGACTAAACGGTTGTGGAAAAAAGAACCAGTCATTCACTCGCTGTATTCAAATATCAAGTAAACGGGCACCATATGTACTAGTAAGAAGAATCAAATGCCATTCATACACTGTCTGTACTCAAATATCAACTAGACTAAACGGTTGTGGAAAAAAGAACCAGTCATTCATACGCTGTATTCAAATATCAAGTAAACGGGCACCATATGTACTGGTAAGAAGAATCAAATGCCATTCATACACTGTCTGTACTCAAATATCAACTAAACTAAACGGTTGTGGAAAAAAGAACCAGTCATTCACTTGCTGTATTCAAATATCAAGTAAACGGGCACCATATGTACTAGTAAGAAGAATCAAATGCCATTCATACACTGTCTGTACACAAATATCAACTAGACTAAACGGTTGTGGAAAAAAGAACCAGTCATTCCCACGCTGTATTCAAATATCAAGTAAACGGGCACCATATGTACTAGTAAGAAGAATCAAATGCCATTTATACACTGTCTGTACTCAAATATCAACTAGACTAAACGGTTGTGGAAAAAAGAACCAGTCATTCACACGCTGTATTCAAATATCAAGTAAACGGGTACCATATGTACTAGTAAGAAGAATCAAATGCCATTCATACACTGTCTGTACTCAAATATCAACTAGACTAAACGGTTGTGGAAAAAAAGAACCAGTCATTCACACGCTGTATTCAAATATCAAGTAAACGGGCACCATATGTACTAGTAAGAAGAATCAAATGCCATTCATACACTGTCTGTACTCAAATATCAACTAGACTAAACGGTTGTGGAAAAAAGAACCAGTCATTCACGCGCTGTATTCAAATATCAAGTAAACGGGCACCATATGTACTAGGAAGAAGAATCAAATGCCATTCATACACTGTCTGTACTCAAATATCAACTAGACTAAACGGTTGTGGAAAAAAGAACCAGTTATTCACTCGCTGTATTCAAATATCAAGTAAACAGGCACCATATGTACTAGTAAGAAGAATCAAATGCCATTCATACACTGTCTGTACTCAAATATCAACTAGACTAAACGGTTGTGGAAAAAAGAACCAGTTATTCACTCGCTGTATTCAAATATCAAGTAAACAGGCACCATATGTACTAGTAAGAAGAATCAAATGCCATTCATACACTGTCTGTACTCAAATATCAACTAGACTAAACGGTTGTGGAAAAAAGAACCAGTCATTCACATGCTGTATTCAAATATCAAGTAAACGGGCACCATATGTACTGGTAAGAAGAATCAAATGCCATTCATACACTGTCTGTACTCAAATATCAACTAAACTAAACGGTTGTGGAAAAAAGAACCAGTCATTCACTTGCTGTATTCAAATATCAAGTAAACGGGCACCATATGTACTAGTAAGAAGAATCAAATGCCATTCATACACTGTCTGTACTCAAATATCAACTAGACTAAACGGTTGTGGAAAAAAGAACCAGTCATTCCCACGTTGTATTCAAATATCAAGTAAACGGGCACCATATGTACTAGTAAGAAGAATCAAATGCCATTTATACACTGTCTGTACTCAAATATCAACTAGACTAAACGGTTGTGGAAAAAAGAACCAGTCATTCACTCGCTGTATTCAAATATCAAGTAAACGGGCACCATATGTACTAGTAAGAAGAATCAAATGCCATTCATACACTGTCTGTACTCAAATATCAACTAAACTAAACGGTTGTGGAAAAAAGAACCAGTCATTCACACGCTGTATTCAAATATCAAGTAAACGGGCACCATATGTACTGGTAAGAAGAATCAAATGCCATTCATACACTGTCTGTACTCAAATGTCAACTAGACTAAACGGTTGTGGAAAAAAGAACCAGTCATTCACACGCTGTATTCAAATATCAAGTAAACGGGCACCATATGTACTAGTAAGAAGAATCAAATGCCATTCATACACTGTCTGTACTCAAATATCAACTAGACTAAACGGTTGTGGAAAAAAGAACCAGTCTTTCACGTGCTGTATTCAAATATCAAGTAAACGGGCACCATATGTACTAGTAAGAAGAATCAAATGCCATTCATACACTGTCTGTACTCAAATATCAACTAGACTAAACAGTTGTGGAAAAAAAGAACCAGTCATTCACACGCTGTATTCAAATATCAAGTAAACGGGCACCATATGTACTAGTAAGAAGAATCAAATGCCATTCATACACTGTCTGTACTCAAATATCAACTAGACTAAACGCTTGTGGAAAAAAGAACCAGTCATTCCCACGCTGTATTCAAATATCAAGTAAACGGGCACCATATGTACTAGTAAGAAGAATCAAATAACATTCATACACTGTCTGTACTCAAATATCAACTAAACTAAACGGTTGTGGAAAAAAGAACCAGTCATTCACACTCTGTATTCAAATATCAAGTAAACAGGCACCATATGTACTGGTAAGAAGAATCAAGTGCCATTCATACACTGTCTGTACTCAAATATCAACTAGACTAAACGGTTGTGGAAAAAAGAACCAGTCATTCACACGCTGTATTCAAATATCAAGTAAACGGGCACCATATGTACTAGTAAGAAGAATCAAATGCCATTCATACACTGTCTGTACTCAAATATCAACTAGACTAAACGGTTGTGGAAAAAAGAACCAGTCATTCACACGCTGTATTCAAATATCAAGTAAACGGGCACCATATGTACTAGTAAGAAGAATCAAATGCCATTCATACACTGTCTGTACTCAAATATCAACTAGACTAAACGGTTGTGGAAAAAAGAACCAGTCATTCATACGCTGTATTCAAATATCAAGTAAACGGGCACCATATGTACTGGTAAGAAGAATCAAATGCCATTCATACACTGTCTGTACTCAAATATCAACTAAACTAAACGGTTGTGGAAAAAAGAACCAGTCATTCACTTGCTGTATTCAAATATCAAGTAAACGGGCACCATATGTACTAGTAAGAAGAATCAAATGCCATTCATACACTGTCTGTACACAAATATCAACTAGACTAAACGGTTGTGGAAAAAAGAACCAGTCATTCACACGCTGTATTCAAATATCAAGTAAACAGGCACCATATGTACTAGTAAGAAGAATCAAATGCCATTTATACACTGTCTGTACTCAAATATCAACTAGACTAAACGGTTGTGGAAAAAAGAACCAGTCATTCACACGCTGTATTCAAATATCAAGTAAACGGGTACCATATGTACTAGTAAGAAGAATCAAATGCCATTCATACACTGTCTGTACTCAAATATCAACTAGACTAAACGGTTGTGGAAAAAAAGAACCAGTCATTCACACGCTGTATTCAAATATCAAGTAAACGGGCACCATATGTACTAGTAAGAAGAATCAAATGCCATTCATACACTGTCTGTACTCAAATATCAACTAGACTAAGCGGTTGTGGAAAAAGAACCAGAAATTCACATGCTGTATTCAAATATCAAGTAAACGGGCACCATATGTACTGGTAAGAAGAATCAAATGCCATTCATACACTGTCTGTACTCAAATATCAACTAAACTAAGCGGTTGTGGAAAAAGAACCAGTCATTCACTTGCTGTATTCAAATATCAAGTAAACGGGCACCATATGTACTAGTAAGAAGAATCAAATGCCATTCATACACTGTCTGTACTCAAATATCAACTAGACTAAACGGTTGTGGAAAAAAGAACCAGTCATTCCCACGTTGTATTCAAATATCAAGTAAACGGGCACCATATGTACTAGTAAGAAGAATCAAATGCCATTTATACACTGTCTGTACTCAAATATCAACTAGACTAAACGGTTGTGGAAAAAAGAACCAGTCATTCACTCGCTGTATTCAAATATCAAGTAAACGGGCACCATATGTACTAGTAAGAAGAATCAAATGCCATTCATACACTGTCTGTACTCAAATATCAACTAAACTAAACGGTTGTGGAAAAAAGAACCAGTCATTCACACGCTGTATTCAAATATCAAGTAAACGGGCACCATATGTACTGGTAAGAAGAATCAAATGCCATTCATACACTGTCTGTACTCAAATGTCAACTAGACTAAATGGTTGTGAAAAAAAGAAGCAGTCATTCACACGCTGTATTCAAATATCAAGTAAACGGGCACCATATGTACTGGTAAGAAGAATCAAATGCCATTCATACACTGTCTGTACTCAAATGTCAACTAGACTAAACGGTTGTGGAAAAAAGAACCAGTCATTCACACGCTGTATTCAAATATCAAGCAAACGGGCACCATATGTACTAGTAAGAAGAATCAAATGCCATTCATACACTGTCTGTACTCAAATATCAACTAGACTAAACGGTTGTGGAAAAAAGAACCAGTCATTCACACGCTGTATTCAAATATCAAGTAAACGGGCACCATATGTACTAGTAAGAAGAATCAAATGCCATTCATACACTGTCTGTACTCAAATATCAACTAGACTAAGCGGTTGTGGAAAAAGAACCAGTCATTCACACGCTGTATTCAAATATCAAGTAAACGGGCACCATATGTACTAGTAAGAAGAATCAAATGCCATTCATACAATGTCTGTACTCAAATATCAACTAGACTAAACGGTTGTGGAAAAAAGAACCAGTCATTCACACGCTGTATTCAAATATCAAGTAAACGGGCACCATATGTACTAGTAAGAAGAATCAAATGCCATTCATACACTGTCTGTACTCAAATATCAACTAGACTAAATGGTTGTGGAAAAAAAGAACCAGTCATTCACACGCTGTATTCAAATATCAAGTAAACGGGCACCATATGTACTAGTAAGAAGAATCAAATGCCATTCATACACTGTCTGCACTCAAATATCAACTAGACTAAACGTTTGTGGAAAAAAGAACCAGTCATTCCCACGCTGTATTCAAATATCAAGTAAACGGGCACCATATGTACTAGTAAGAAGAATCAAATGCTATTCATACACTGTCTGTACTCAAATATCAACTAGACTAAACGGTTGTGGAAAAAAGAACCAGTCATTCACACGCTGTATTCAAATATTAAGTAAACGGGCACCATATGTACTAGTAAGAAGAATCAAATGCCATTCATACACTGTCTGTACTCAAATATCAACTAGACTAAACGGTTGTGGAAAAAAGAACCAGTCATTCACACGCTGTATTCACATATCAAGTAAACGGGCACCATATGTACTAGTAAGAAGAATCAAATGCCATTCATACAATGTCTGTACTCAAATATCAACTAGACTAAACGGTTGTGGAAAAAAGAACCAGTCATTCACACGCTGTATTCAAATATCAAGTAAACGGGCACCATATGTACTAGTAAGAAGAATCAAATGCCATTCATACACTGTCTGTACTCAAATATCAACTAGACTAAACAGTTGTGGAAAAAAGAACCAGTCATTCACATGCTGTATTCAAATATCAAGTAAACGGGCACCATATGTACTAGTAAGAAGAATCAAATGCCATTCATACACTGTCTGTACTCAAATATCAACTAGACTAAACAGTTGTGGAAAAAAGAACCAGTCATTCACACGCTGTATTCAAATATCAAGTAAACGGGCACCATATGTACTAGTAAGAAGAATCAAATGCCATTCATACACTGTCTGTACTCAAATATCAACTAGACTAAACGGTTGTGGAAAAAAGAACCAGTTATTCACTCGCTGTATTCAAATATCAAGTAAACAGGCACCATATGTACTAGTAAGAAGAATCAAATGCCATTCATACACTGTCTGTACTCAAATATCAACTAGACTAAACGGTTGTGGAAAAAAGAACCAGTCATTCGCACGCTGTATTCAGATATCAAGTAAACGGGCACCATATGTACTAGTAAGAAGAATCAAATGCCATTCATACACTGTCTGTACTCAAATATCAACTAGACTAAACGGTTGTGGAAAAAAGAACCAGTCATTCACTCACTGTATTCAAATATCAAGTAAACGGGCACCATATGTACTAGTAAGAAGAATCAAATGCCATTCATACACTGTCTGTACTCAAATATCAACTAGACTAAACGGTTGTGGAAAAAAGAACCAGTCATTCCCACGCTGTATTCAAATATCAAGTAAACGGGCACCATATGTACTAGGAAGAAGAATCAAATGCCATTCATACACTGTCTGTACTCAAATATCAACTAGACTAAACGGTTGTGGAAAAAAGAACCAGTCATTCACACGCTGTATTCAAATATCAAGTAAACGGGCACCATATGTACTAGTAAGAAGAATCAAATGCCATTCATACACTGTCTGTACTCAAATATCAACTAAACTAAATGGTTGTGGAAAAAAGAACCAGTCATTCACACGCTGTATTCAAATATCAAGTAAACGGGCACCATATGTACTAGTAAGAAGAATCAAATGCCATTCATACACTGTCTGTACTCAAATATCAACTAGACTAAACGGTTGTGGAAAAAAGAACCAGTCATTCACACGCTGTATTCAAATATCAAGTAAACGGGCACCATATGTACTGGTAAGAAGAATCAAATGCCATTCATACACTGTCTGTACTCAAATATCAACTAAACTAAATGGTTGTGGAAAAAAGAACCAGTCATTCACACGCTGTATTCAAATATCAAGTAAACGGGCACCATATGTACTAGTAAGAAGAATCAAATGCCATCCATACACTGTCTGTACTCAAATATCAACTAGACTAAACGGTTGTGGAAAAAAGAACCAGTCATTCACTCGCTGTATTCAAATATCAAGTAAACGGGCACCATATGTACTAGTAAGAAGAATCAAATGCCATTCATACACTGTCTGTACTCAAATATCAACTAGACTAAACGGTTGTGGAAAAAAGAACCAGTCATTCACACGCTGTATTCAAATATCAATTAAACGGGCACCATATGTACTAGTAAGAAGAATCAAATGCCATTTATACACTGTCTGTACTCAGATATCAACTAAACTAAATGGTTGTGGAAAAAAAGAACCAGTCTTTCACACGCTGTATTCAAATATCAAGTAAACGGTTGCCATACTAGTTAGAAGATTTATTAGAAGAACCAAATTCCTTTCTTACCCGGAGCAGCTGGGAAATTCTCAAACACTATGTTTTGCTGCTGGCTATCCAGAAAGTACATTGAATCCCTTCGAGCCCTCGGCCAATTCTGACAGGTTGGCAGGCTATTCACCGAACCGACGTCATCACTCATGCCTCTGTGCCTGATGACATCAGCGAAAAAAAAGCCGAAAAAAAAATTAAAAAAAAAAAAAAGCTGAGAAATTCAGAAATTAAAGGATGCCACTCGGGAATTGTGGCACCTCATTATTTGGACCTCAAAACCAGTAAAAACCAAGAATTTCAGTACTTTTGAGAGGTATGATGACTGCCCATGTCCAGGAGGGTTGTGGGTACTATCCCCGGTAAGAATTTACAGTGTCCCATCCACTCGTCCTGGTTCCTTTTGAACAATGTCATAGAGGTGCTCTGCTTTGCATGAACTGGCAGCCTATTCTAAAGACATGGCAGTCACTGGAAGACAAATCTCTCCCTCTAGCACATTCTATTCAAGTAGCAAGCCATATTTAGGTCCCTGGAATGGGTAGCTGTAGTCCTGTTTGATTTACAGATGTGCAGCAAATTCATTAGGTTTGGATCAGATATTGCAAAAGTCTCCCCTAAGACGTCCATACAATCCTGGGTATAGTGACAGGGACTTTAGTGTAAGGCATGTGCTGGAGTCCCTTGATCTTTTTAGTTAGAAACCTGTGAGGTCCCTCCATTGCTGCAGGTGCTTTGTATGGTACATGCTGAAAGGGATGTTATACTCAATTATGGGCCTGATTAGTGATGAGTATAGAGGGCTTATAACCTTCTTTGCTCTAGAGGTGATGCCTTTGCTAATCAAGTGTGCTACATAGAAAGCCTTCCTTACTACAGTAGACACTAGGTGGTCAAAGTTAAGGTCGCAGTCTATTTGTGATCCCAGATCTCTTAGCACTTTGTAGGTACATAGGGTATTGTTGTTAATTTGATAGTGTGAAGGGACATTGTTTTTACCGACGGGAATAGTGATGCATTTCTTTGCATTAAGTTTGAGACCATGACTAAGACACTAGTTGTTGGTCAGGGTAAAACCCTCCTGAAGAATGCTGACATAATTTGGGGATTCAGTAACTGCACCCAATTTGCAGTCATCCGCAGACTTGGTCAGCCACAGCCCCTTAGTTTTGGCCTGAACTTCTGAGAAGTATATACCAAACAGTGATCCTTGTGGCACTCCGCTAGTGACAGGTCTGCTGTTTGATGTGAAGTCATCCACTTTGATAGTGTGTGACCAGTTTGTGAGCTAGTTGGCAACCTGTATTATAAAAAGGGGTTTACATTCAGTTTGCTAAGTTTATCGGTAATGCCTGAGTGTGGGATTGTGTCAAAGACCTTTGCCAAATCGAGGTATGCTGTGAGCACAGATATGCCCCATTCAATAGCCCTGGTCACATGTCACATTTTTGCAGAGAAAATCAATTACAGATTATGTGGAAGCAAACAGCCACTTTGTGAAACTAATTGGAGGGATGCGTTCAGCAGTAGCACTGCAGAAAGCATGTAGAAAGTTTTGAAAGAGAAATTGTTTGAGTGCAAAATCAAAAAAATGTTTAACATCAAAGATCTAGGTATACAATGTCAGGGGGATATATTTCCATAAGAACAAGATACCTGATTATGACAAAAGAAAAAACATATAAGAAATGGAAAAGAAGTTGAACTACAACTTTGAAAACTGAAATAAAGCTGGCCTAACAAATTACACATAGTGTGAGACAAGCTTAATAAAAATTTGAAGAAAATGTATCTAAAATATGGAACAAAATAGGAAACCATTTTATAGACACTTAAGATGTAGAAGGAGTAAAAACATACAAATTGATAAACTTTGTGTAGATTCTAAAATGTATTCTCAGACACAACAGATTATAGATATGTTTACAAAATCTTATGCAAAACAGTTTGGCTCCTCACTGGGGGTGATAAGTTCTAGTGACATCCAGGTAACCTCAGATACTGGAATTAAATTTGATTATATTGAAAAAGAACTCTGCAAACTGGATCCAAACAAAGCACAGGGAGGAGACAGAATGGTCATAATCACATGGGAACACTTCAGCCAGAATTTATAGTACAATTATATCTGTTATTTACTAAGTCATATAAATATGGGGAGATTCCTCAAGATTGGAGACATGCTCTTATTAAACCTGTCTTTAAGGAAAAGGGAAAAGGACAAACCCAGAGTCATGTAGACCCTTAAGTCTACATTCAGTTTGTGGAAAAATAATGGAGAAGATAATATTGGATAAGTTATTGTCAGAAATGGAAAGACTGGGACTTAAAACCATGTTATTAACATGCATATGTTGAAAATAGATCTAAGCCGTGCTGGTGCAACGGTAGCATTGTTGCCTCACAGCAAGAGGTTCTCCCATTTGAGTCTCGGCTGGAGCCCCTTCTGTGTGGAGTCTACATGTCCTCCCCGCGGTCGAGTGGCCTTCGAAAGACATGCATAAATGGGCGTGCCTTTGTTGAAGGTTGGGTGTTGAGCTGGATCCTCGGCACCCGTAAAAGATCTACTGCCACTCATTAGCAGACCGGAGTTCCGCTGTGGCGACCCCTAACCAGGAAAAGCCGAAAGAAAAACAACAACCACCTGTAACATGATATTGTATAACAATATAATAATAGCTATGAATGAAACATTGTGCTGTGATGTAATTTATGTAGATTTAACCTCAGCATTTGACAGGGTCATACACAAAACCCTGATCAATAAATTAGAACTGGGTATTAAATTACTCTTGATAAGATGGATAGCTGCATGGCTTACAGATAGGACATGGCAAGTGTCATACAACAATTGGACATGTGAAATTCTTAGTTACAGTCAGGGTGTCCCACAGGACTCTGTCCTGGGCCCTTACTTGTTTAGATTGCATCTTTTAGACCTATCTTTTTCATCTGACGTGTTCTACAGTCTATATGCAGATGACCTGAAAATTAGTAAACTGATTACTTGTGTTATAGATAGGGCATGTCTGCAAAAGAACTTGACTAAATTGACCATTTGTGCACAGGAGAATAATATGCTAATAAATACATCAAAAACTAAGCACATGAGATTTGGGAGACATAAATTGAAAGGTGAATATTTAATACAGAATCCAGTAATTGAAACTATAGATTCATTTAAGGACTTGGGTTTATGGGTAGTTCCAGTTTCGAGTTCTTTTAATCATATCAACCAATTAGTTAATGAGAGTTATAGAACTGTATGTTGCATAAAATATATTTATAAAGTCTAGGAAATCAGAAGTGATGAAGTCATCGTTTGTTAATTACATTAGATCGAAACTTGAATATGGGATAACAGTATGAAAACCTTATGAGAAAACAAGCATGAGTAAACTGTAAAGAATACAGTAGAAATATACCAAGGGCATCCATGGATATGAAAATTTAAGTTATTATGAAAGAATGAAATATCTGAACTTGTACAATATCTCTTATAGGTATTTAAGAGGAGTTCTTATTCAGGTTTATAGGGCATTTAGAAAAAACTACCTCCGGAAATGTTTGTGGTTATCAAAAATTAATAGAGAATCATCAAACAACCTATGCAGAAGATTATATAGGAATGAGAACTGTTCTCTGAGAGAGCAGCTGAATCATGGAACAGACTACCAGATTACATTAAAGCACAAACTAGTTTAGATATTTTTAAGAACAGCCTGTTCACATTATGGGAGCATCTGTTTTAGTATACTGGCAAGCTAGAAGGGCATTGATGCCTGTATTTGAAATATTTTTTGTATGTTTGTACATAAATCAAAGGGAAATATGTGTTCAAAAGGTAAGCATTTAATTGCAGACAAAACACAAGTCCAAGCACTTTACCAGTATTTTCTTTTATTAGCAATGCGATCTGGTACCTCGGCCTTTCGCCTTCAAGGGATCACAAAAAGTGTATGCTTTAAGCACATTTATATACACCATACAAAGCAATTAACACAAACAACTTAATCAATTCATTCAATTATTCAATAAACATTTCATCCCTATTTTACATATTAAATTTAAGCATTTTTATCCTTCCACATAATAATATCTATTTTGTTATCTATACATTTCTGTTGACAATCATCAATACACACTATTTTAAATACTAAAATATATATATATAAATTACATTAATGTAAATACAAAAATTAATTCCATAAACTTATATCAAATTTCATTAAACTAAATAGCCAATTCCAAATTAAGTCCAAAGAGCTTTAAAGTTTTAAATTTCAAAATCATTTTTGTCTCTAATTCCAATAGTTTTTGAGAGTAATCATTCCCTCCCATAGAAAAGGGTTTACCCAAAACACAGAACTTTAAACTACTAGAAAAACCTCCATATTTTCCAAGGAAGTGCTTTGCCACAGGACTTACTTCACTACCATTTCTAATATCTCTTAAGTGTTCTAAAACACAAATTCTAACCATTCTTTTTGTTTGCCCAATATACCAAACATCTTTACAAGAACAACATAAAGCATAAACTACACCCACCGACCTGCAGTTGAAGTAAAATTTTGGATTAACAGAGATACCATTGATGCTCTCCACATTCAATACCCTACTGCACAAACTGCAGTGTCCACATTGGAATGTACCCAGGGTAAAATTCTTAATTTCATTCCCTTTCATAAAATTATAGTTTAATAGCTCTTTTATATTCTTTCCCCTTTTATAAGAAAAAGTAATGTATTCTGGAAACAAGTGGCCAATTTTATCATCCTCTTTAATTAAATACCAATATTTCATCATTATTCTCCTTAATATTTCTGAGAATGGGGTAATTTTGGCCACAAAAAATAACTTTTCCCCAACACTATCTTCTTTCTCAACATATTTCCGAGCTCCCACTTTTTCCAAAGTACATCTTGATTTACCAAATGTCCACGGATCCTCATCTCTTTTTCCAAGTTGTCTTCTTTTATATTTAAGTAAGAGATTTTTATTATTTAAAATAGTGTGTATTGATGATTGTTAACAGAAATGTATAGATAACAAAATAGATATTACTATGTGGATGGATAAAAATGCTTAAATTTAATATGTAGAATAGGGATGAAATGTTTATTGAATAATTGAATAAATTGATTAAGTTGTTTGTGTTAATTGCTTTGTAAGGTGTATATAAATGTGCTTAAAGCATACACTTTTTGTGATCCCTTGAAGGCGAAAGGCCGAGGTACCAGATCGCATTGCTAATAAAAGAAAATACTGGTAAAGTGCTTGGACTTGTGTTTTGTTACCAATATATTTCAGTGGAGCTATTGTGGTGTTTGGAATTGAAGTGAAGATATTATATTTGGCACTTTACCATTTTACAAGATGTCACAAACAACTGCTGTTTCTGGGCACCATGATGTGCCTGGGATTATCTATTTTGCTGATATGATGCATGAATGTGAGAAAAAGTTTACTCTTGTAGATCCGTGGAATGTTGGAAATAATAGCCAGTCGGATGATCGTTTCTTACAATTAGAGAGGCTAATGGCTAAAGAAATTGCTTTATTTCTTGATACCCGTCTTCTTGAAAAATACATAAGCTTAAAACTTACACCAAGGGGGCTTCGAATTGATCGGCTCTCTGCAACTGATTTTGTGGAAGAGGAACAAGACCTCTTCAATGAATGGAAACAAGCTTCCCTTGAATGTACTAGTAAATGGCTTCATATTTTGGTGAAGCGTAACTGTAGAGCTCACAAGAAACTTAAAGCTGAAATACTGCATTTACAGGATGAGGTGGTGGGGGAATCCTGTTTTAAAATGCAGTTTTCTAAAATTAATGATAAAATTACTAAATTAGAAACTGACATAATTCAACGAAAAAGAAATAAACTATTACGGGACATTAAAGATTATGAAACTGGTGCCCTATTTTCCTGGCAACGTGAGCCTACACGTAGTAGGTCGAAGGTTAGAAGGGGCGTGCAGAAATGACGGAGCGTTTCTGTGTCTTCAGGGGAACAAGATGGAGTGACTTTTGTTAATAAAAATGTAACATTTGCAAGTTCTGTGGAATTTGCTGGCTCTGAAAATGAAGGCACAAATGGCATGTCAGCCTTGTGAGAACCGACAATTCATTTCAGAACAACAAAAGTAATCAGGGAAGAAACGGTCGGAAGGGCAGGAATCGCTTTAAGTGAAAACCCTATTGTGGGTGAATATGATGTACGGACATTATTTGTTATTAATTTATCTAATTTGTCTCTTGATAATGATATGAAAAGTGTATTATCTAAAGGCTGTAAATTTGTACCCACTTTTTTTCCCTCTATTGGAGATGTGTACTTGGAACTTAAAACATTTATTAGAAAATTGTATTTAAAAGTTTTTTTCCAGAGTAACAAAGCTGCTACTGATGTTGAAAATGTTCTTGTGATTAATTCTGAGTTTGATGAAGCATCTGAAAATTGCGAAATGGATGAGTTATTAAATTTGTCTATATATGAAAATGAATGTGATTACGATGTTGACACTATTGAAATGTATAATATTAATGAAGGAACAACCAATGTTGATGTTTTCCATACTGGTTATGGAAAGTTAAAATTACCCCAATTGGCTTCAGATAGTAATTTTGTACCCAATATTAAAGTACCTGCGATTACTGCTTTCTTTAAAGTTGTGTTCAAGGAAATTTCCTTGGCTTTGGATGAGTTTAATAAGGGTAGGAAGCAGTTTAACTTAAATAAGAAGGAATGGATGGCGTTCAAAAATCTGATTAAGTTGAAAAAAGATTATATTTTTAAATGTGCTGACAAGGGTGGAAATTGGGTTGTTCTGGAAAAATTTAAATATTGTGAAATGGTAGCAGATTTATTAAATAATAGCACTATTATTCAGCACTATTATTTATTAAATAATAGTGCTTATAAAAGATTAAGAAAAGACCCAGTACTAGATTTTAATAATGAATTGCTAGCTTTATTGGAGCGAGGAGAACATCTAGGTTTCTTTAACAGAAAAGATGTTAATAAACTGTTTATAAAGAAACCTAGAACACCTATTTTTTATGCTCTACCAAAAATACATAAATGTTTGGAAAGACCTCCGGGTAGACTGATAGTATCTGGTATTGGGTCTTTTTTGAGTAATGTTAATATTTTTTGGATTTTCACCTGAAAAAATATCTGAATAAAATTACAGCACATATTTCTAACACTCAGGAATTGTTGGATGAAATTTCTCAGGTGAAGTGGTGTCAGGATTACTACTGGGTAACTATTGATGTAAAATCACTTTACACCAACATTAGTAAAAGATGGGGATTAGAAGCAGTGATGGAATTGCTGGGAGATGGACCAAGGACCACTTATATTGTTAACCTTTTGGAATTTTGTTTGACTCATAATTATTTTTGTTTTAATGATGAATTTTACCTGCAGTTGAAAGGGACAGCTATGGGGGCTGCCGTTGTACCCTCATATGCTGTTATTTATATGGGATTTTTTGAAAAGCAATTTATTTACCCTACTGGATTCTACAGGAATAATGTTATAGTATACAAACGTTTTATTGATGATCTTTTTATGATTTGTAAGGGTGAAATTATTGAATTTTTGGATTTCCTTGAGACCCTAAACATGAATGAGCATGGATTAACATTCTGTCATGAATTTAATAGGGAAAATATTAATTTTCTGGATGTAATGCTGTATAGTAATTTAGAACAAATTGGTTTTAGACCATTTAGGAAGAATACTGCGGTCAGTATGTTTCTACATGCTAATAGCATGCACCCAGAACATTTATTACGTTCATTACCTCTAGGTGAATTTAAAAGAACATATGATCATACTAGTGATGAGAGGGAGAAAATAAATGAACTGAATGATGTTGGAATTAGACTGAGGGAGAGGGGGTATAATAAAAAATCTTTTACTTAAATATCAAAGGAGACAACTTGGAAAAAGAGATGAGGATCCGTGGAAATTTAGTAAATCAAGATGTACTTTGGAAAAAGTGGGAGCTCTGAAATATGTTGAGAAAGAAGATAGTGTTGGGGAAAAGTTATTTTTTGTGACCAAAATTACCCCATTCTCAGAAATATTAAGGAGAATAATGATGAAATATTGGTATTTAATTAAAGAGGATGATAAAATTGGCCACTTGTTCCCAGAATACATTACTTTTTCTTATAAAAGGGGAAAGAATATAAAAGAGCTATTAAACTATCATTTTATGAAAGGGAATGAAATTAAGAATTTTACCCTGGGTACATTCCAATGTGGACACTGCAGTTTGTGCAGTAGGGTATTGAATGTGGAGAGCATCAATGGTATCTCTGTTAATCCAAAATTTTACTTCAACTGCAGGTCGGTGGGTGTAGTTTATGCTTTATGTTGTTCTTGTAAAGATGTTTGGTATATTGGGCAAACAAAAAGAATGGTTAGAATTCGTGTTTTAGAACACTTAAGAGATATTAGAAATGGTAGTGAAGTAAGTACTGTGGCACAGCACTTCCTTGGAAAACATGGAGGTCTTTCCAGTAGTTTAAAGTTCTGTGTTTTGGGTAAACCCTTTTCTATGGGAGGGAATGATTACTCTCAAAAACTATTGGAATTAGAGACAAAAATGATTTTGAAATTTAAAACTTTAAAGCCCTTTGGACTTGATTTGGAATTGGCTATTTAGTTTAATGAAATTTGATATAAGTTTATGGAATTAATTTTTGTATTTACATTAATGTAATTTATATATATATATATATATATATATATATATATATATATATATATATATATATATTAGTATTTAAAATAGTGTGTATTGATGGTTGTTAACAGAAATGTATAGATAACAAAATAGATATTATTATGTGGATGGATAAAAATGCTTAAATTTAATATGTAAAATAGGATGAAATGTTTATTGAATAATTGAATGAATTGATTAAGTTGTTTGTGTTGATTGCTTTGTAAGGTGTATATAAATGTGCTTAAAGCATACACTTTTTGTGATCCCTTGAAGGCGAAAGGCCGAGGTACCAGATCGCATTGCTAATAAAAGAAAATACTGGTAAAGTGCTTGGACTTGGGTTTTGTTACCAATATATTTCGGTGGAGCTGTTGTGGTGTTTGGAATTTAATTGCAGACAGTTCATGCTGATGTTCCTTACCATATTTTAAAAATAATATCTTTAAATTTGTAATCACTGACTTTTAGAGTCATTGACTAAAAAATGTGACCATTTTATTTGTTTAACCAGTCTTGTGATTTAAATGATCATACCTGATTTGTAATAAAGTAATTTGTTCCTTTCTAGGGATATGTGCCTGCAGGCTCTCTCTCACTCACTTACACACACACACACACACACACACACACCATATATGGCATTAAGAAAAGTATTTAGAAACACCAACTTGTTTTTCATTATTATTATTGCATTAGTAATTAGTCACATCTATACATGTATACATTGGTAGTGTAAAGGGCAGTTCTGTGTTATCAGATGCAGTAATGAGTAACGGAGTGGGATGAGGCCAAGAAAACACTTGGATTGCAGGCTGGAGACTGCCTTCCCTACCAGGGCTTGATCTGAGAGTACAGGCAAAAGAAAGGGATAGGGGAATTTTAAGTGAATGACCTGTTCCTGTAGTTTTTATTTGAATTTAGAACAGAAGCTGCTGTTAAAAAAGGGAAAATTAGTAGGGTATATAAAATATTGCATGATAACTAAGAATCAGTCAGAGGAGGTTAGAAAAGATTGGGAAAAGAGAATGGAAAAGCAGTTTACAAGAATCAATGGGGGGATATGTGTATGACTCCCAACTATGCAACCATGTCCAGAAGTTTTAGGATCTTTGCTTGGAAGTGTTTGCATTGGTGTTTTATACAACAAGCAGAATTAAAGAATTTTCCTTAGTTAGATAGCAAATGTTGGAGGTGTGATTGAGAAGAAAGAGGCAACTGGGGACATATGTTTTGGGAGTGTAATGGGTTGGCAGATTTTAAAAATAGCCTACAGTGTACTCTATTAGAAATATTGGGTGAGCAAATGGCTATAAGGAAATGATTTTTTGAGCTGGGATACAGGATCTGAATTGCCTGGACATAGTAAGACCTTATTAAGTTTAATTCCGTTGGCTGCCAAAAAGCAATTACTAGAAAATGGAAATCAAACTCTAAACTAACTGTATTTGTGGTCTTGAATATTACAAGAGATAAAATTGGATCTTTAGAAAAGAGGAGGAAAAAATTACAAAAAAGTAAATGGAATTCATGAGAACAACAAATGCATAATGATGTTCAGGAAGAGTAGGAGTGAGGTTTACCAGAAGGCAGGAATCCAGCATTTGTTTTTAATGTTGGACTGATGATAGCAGCAGAGAAAATATAGGTAATGCAATATTGTATTTAAATGGAAAAATGTTTAAATGGTTTGTTTTCTTTTCTGTTAATGGATGTTTGCCTGTGTCTTAAGAGATAGTTTATTAAAAGTGTTGAAAAATAGTTTATTAAAAGTGTTGAAAAAGATGCAAGAATGGGTGGGCTTTTTCATGACCTTTACTTCTATGAAAAGACTACGCCCATGAGACTTCTACCTACCACATGGTTAAGGCAGATCTTGCTTCTTTTTCTTTGTGAATGCTAAGAGGAACTATTTATTTAATGGCCTTGCTTTTTCATCATCCATTTCTGAAGTCTTAATCCATTTTATTAAGTTTCACTACTTATGTTCAATTTTTTCTTCTCTTATGTGCCCATACAAGGTGTCTTTGCCTCACTTCTAAGTCTACTTCTCTATGTTTTAAATTTGTTTTGAACATTTTTCCAGTAAGCAATGAAACAAAATGTATGAACCAATAATGACAAAACTGCCCAATTCAGAACATTTCCATCATAAAAGTCTACTCAGACTTGTGTCATCACAATCCACCAGTATGTATACAACTTTATATTTCATTGTTTTATCTACAAATAAAGTACCTGTTGCCCTTGAAGAATAAATCACCTATGTTTAATTAAAAATGATAAGCTATAAATATTGCAATAGGGAATGGATGGCAAACTGATAACAGGTTCCTAGGTATCTCCTCTAAAGGAGGACATTCTCAGGACTGCAGCATCCACTCCTTTAAAGTGCAACACAGTACAGTATCTGCAATCCATCTACCTACTGTGAGAGTAGAACCCACAGCCTTCTGTATAAAAAGCATGTATGCTAACTGTTGTGCTAACAATGCAAACAGACTTGGTATAAGCAGCACTAAACTTCTGTTCCCTGAAGCTCTCAGCTCCTTGTAAAATCCACTTGCCACTCAACTATATCTCTCAACTTTGCAGCACAAGAAATCTGGAAAAAGACAAAATTTAATGGAGGGAAGGACAAAGGCCCAAAACCAGGGACACATTTTAAACATTTCTTGTATAATCTTAGAAAGTTACTAGAATGAAATGGTTTGTGTTACCATGCATTTCCTGAAAGACAGGAAGACTGAAACTGAAATGGCTATCATTATTTAGTGAATTTAGTTCTCACTGATTTGCCAGAAAACCACAACTGTTTAGAGGAACAGACCAAAAGTATAAACCAAACATTCCAGACAGTCTGTGAAAATCTGGCCAGTTGAGAGCTATAGACTCAACTCATTGAATCACAAATACGGGTATGGGTAGAGGATTCATGCTCATGTTCCTTGTACCTAAGGTACAGGGTTTGAGCCTGAGTAACAACACACGCACACACACACACACACACACACACACACACACACACACACACACACACACACACACACACACCATTTCAAATTCCCCTTGTTTGGTCATTGACACTTTGAATGGCAGCAACACTTACTTGGTCTGTGCATTAAAATAGCACTTGCATAAAATTCAAATTCCCCTTACTTGACACCAAAATAACACTAATTTGGTC
This sequence comes from Protopterus annectens, assembly GCF_019279795.1. Classification (NCBI taxonomy): domain Eukaryota; kingdom Metazoa; phylum Chordata; order Ceratodontiformes; family Protopteridae; genus Protopterus; species Protopterus annectens. The sequence goes on along the minus strand of NC_056726.1, from coordinate 3,501,029 downwards.
CTTGCATTGAGCACTTGGAATGGCAGCAAAATAATGTTTCAAAACTGAATTCCATGCACACTCGTTAGCAGCAAAACACTTTATTTAAAGTTGGGCAAGACAGGAAGAACAGGATGTCTGTGTGACAACACAGATGACAGGTGTGTCCGACTGGACCAGCTACGAGACCATTCTTAAAGAAGGATGCCCTTAAAAATTAAACAAGTGCCTCCTAGGACCCTTTGATGCTTAGTAGTGCAGTGGGGGGGGGGCTTCATCCCCCCATCCCTCCCAGTAAATCCGCCAGTGTTAGATGCTTTTCACATCGAAATGTCCTGTTATCATTTTCTGAAAATGTTCTTAGAAATACTCTAATATGGCCTTTTATATGTATGTATCAAATGCAGAGGTTCATAGGCCTTTAACTGTCGCAGTCTGACATTTTGCACTTTACTTAATTTCCATTGATGGAACCACTGAGATGCCATTACTTCGGAAGTAAAAATCATGCATATTCATCCAGAAAAAAAATAATTTGTAACATGCCTTAACCCTTATTCCATGGGTTGAAGCAGCCGAAGGGGTTAAGTTAATTCTGATATCAAGCTGCACTTAAATCTTTGAAGATAGCACTGCAGTCTTAGATGTATTTTATTCCAGAGGGTACAACTATAATTTCCTGAAATGTTGTTAGTAACTCTCAGAGTAGAATTGACATAAGACCTCTTATACAAAAGGTACCAAAATGCAGCCATGCATAGGTCTTTCTCTGCAACAGTCTCACATTTTACTTATTTTCTTTTGGGGGGTGTATAACTTTTGATCAGGCTGGGCTACTTACTTAGATATCCCTACATCAGAAGTAAAAATCCAGTATAAGAAAAACCAGAAGCACTCAACTCAAACCACTTCTCCTTGCACTGCAGTTCTAATTATAATATATTCAGCTTTATTAAAGTACCAAGTAACATGCTGAAAGTAGAAATCTATGTGATGCCCCCACTTGTAAAAATGTTTCTTATCCAAAAAAGACCTGCTGCCTGACAACTTGTTTCATGGGGAAAACATGATAAAAGTAAAAAATGAAAAGCAAACAAGAAACAAGCTCAAGATACATTGCTTAAAGGATTACTGTACAGGTTATGGACCACACATGATTGGAATTCTGTTTAGTTTACGGATAAAGTCTGTAGAGATGACTGGAAGTCTCCAACAAGTGCAATGAGCTTTTTAAAATAATGGAATCCTGTCCTTTAATACCCAAGGCTTATACATTATCTAGTCAAGTATTCTCTGCATGGCAACAACAGAAAGGCTTTCAATGTTGGCAATTCTTTAACAGTATGCTTATTAAAGCTTACTTGCATCTTACGATCTCAGACAAGCTTACCTTATGGTCATTAAAGCATTGCTACCTAAACACAGAGCAACAGGCACTTTGAGTAATAAGCATAAATCTGAGTAATAAGCATAAATCAACAGTACAAAAATATGACAGAAACCAGACCATTCTGCAAAATCAAGGACAGATGAAAAGCCACTGTAGTACTTATGCAGTGTGTCCTCCCCATCCAAGGTAGATACAACTACTCCTTGCCTTGCTTGGACACATCCAGAGTCACTACATGGGGGAGTGGGGTGCAACAAGCATGTCACAATTTGAAATCTCTCTGGCTGACTGTGATGGCCCTGACACATTTGTCATACCTCTCAACCTCAAGAGCAAGAAATCTGGACAAAGCCATACACAGAAGTGGGACAAAGGCCCAAAAATAAGGACAAATTTTAAATATTGCTCTAATAAACTTAGAAAGATAATAGAATAGGTCTTGCTATGAATTTTCTGAAGGGTATAAAATCTGAAACTCAAATGTCTGTCATTTTCTAACTTCAGTCTTTAGTGATTTGTCACTAACTTGCCAAAAAACACAACTTTATGAAAAATGGACCAAAAATGTGATGCAAAAATATAAAATAGACACACAATACAGTTGCTACCTGTCAAAGAAGGGACACTTTAATATTAGTACTGCTACCTTGAGCAGCTGACAAAATAAAAGAATCTACATGCATTTCAAGTAATCTATAACTTTGATTATTACAGTTATTTCTTAATTGTAAACCCTCCATGTTTTCTTCCAAAATTGCTATTTTGCGGAGGGATTATTAGGGGGAAGAGCAACATTTTGAGCCAAAAATTGGGGACAGTTGAGAGGTTGGCTTTGCCTAATTCTATAAAGCAATTTATTTGCATGTACCTCTCAACCTGTTAATGCAGTAAATCTGAACAAGGCCAAATATATTGGGGGCACATATAAACAGTACTAAAAATTGCTGTTGTATAAATTGAGACAGTTGATAGAACAGCTCTTACTTTAACATGCATTTTTCTGAAGGTTATAAAGTCTGAAACTTATTATTTAGTGACTTAATTCCTAAATGATTTGCCAGAAAACTACAAATTTTATGAAGAACAAACCAAAAATAAGAAGCAAAAATCTATTCATTCTTTGAAAATCTGGACATTTGGGAGGTATAGTACAGCTGGACCTGTCTGAGTTTGCTGCCCTTCCCCCCTGACAAAATAATGGTTGAATGGAGCCTCTGCAGCCATTCCAATGAACCATTACTTGGCTATTTCACTCCATTTGCCATAAACACTAATGTGCATACTGCTTTACTTCTATGATGAGTTGGACTTCATTTGAAAGTTTTATTTTGTATTTTACAGCACAAACACTAAGTCATCTGTTAAACAAAGCAATGCAGTCTCACAATGAAAACTTAGCATTAAAACTTCTCTGCCCTTGAAACTCACATTCATTGAAACAGCATTGAAACCCACATTCAAATAAAATACATTTTTCCAGTGGCAGATAACGATTAATTTTGGGCTGTTTTCAAATCATAGGCCCCTTGCATATGAAACATACATGTGCTCTTTGATACACCTTCCTCATTGTACTAAAATTATATTCCTTGTACAATACAGTACACTTGTTAGAGGGTGTTTTAAATTTGTTTTGAACATTTTTCCAGTAAGCAATGAAACAAACCATATGCACCCATAATGGCAAAACTGCCCAGTTGAGAACATTTATCATAAAAAAGTCTACTCAGGCTTCCACAGTCCACCATTATTAGTAAATATACACAATTCTACAGTCCACCATTATTGGTAAATATGCACAATTCCACAGTCCACCATTATTAGTAAATATGCACAATTCTACAGTCCACCATTATCAGTAAATATGCACAATTCTACAGTCCACCTTTATCAGTAAATATGCACAATTCTACAGTCCATTATCAGTAAATATGCACAATCTCTGAAGTAAGACATCTAAATAATTCCACATTAAAGAAATCTGTAACTAATGAAGCGGTTGCTGCTAGCAGTCACCTTTATATTTCATGGTTTCATCGAAAAATAAAGTGTCTGTTGCCCCTCAGGAATAAATTGCCTATATTACATTAAAAAATGATAAGCTAGTAATAATATTGCAAAAGGAAATGGATGGCAAACTGATAACAGACTCATAGTTAGTATCTTCACCAAGGAGAACATTCTTAGTACGGCAGCATCCACCCCTTGTGGGAGTAGAACCCACAGCCTTCTGCATCAAAAGCAAGTACACAACCTGTTGTGCTATAGTATTAACTAGGCAAAGCACTAAACTTCTGTTCCCCTGCAGCTCTCATCTCCTTGTAAAATCTACTCAATACTCAACTGCATCTCAACTTCGCAGCTCAAGAAAACTGGAAAAAGCCAAAATGTATTGGGGGGGGGGGTCAAAAGCCCAAAAACCAGGGACACATTAAACATTGCTTGTATAATCTTGGAAAGTTGCTAGAATAAAATGTTGTATTGCCACCATAAATTTTACTGCCAAGGTCCCTGAGCAAAAAACAGTCAGAGTAACATACCACTACACCACATCAGCTGCTTTGTAAAAGAGAGGAAGACTGAAACTTAAATGGCTATCATTTAGTGAATTCAGTTCTCACCATAGCTGTCAACCTCTTAGTACAAAACACCTGGACAAACCCAGTAATGAGGGAATACAGCCCTCAAACATATTCAGTGAATTCAGTTCTTGCCATAGCTGTCAACCTTAGCACAAAAACCTGGACGAAGCCAATAATGGGGGAACACAGTCCCAAAAATAGGGACAAATTTAAAATATTCATCTTATAAACTTAGAAAATTGCTAGAAAAAAAGGTTGTGCTACTATGTATTCTTTTTTTTAAACAAGTTTATTGTTTTTAACATACAAAATAAATATCATAACAATCTTATACAAGCAATTAAAATGTAAATAGTTATAACATTTAATAAAACAACCAAAATATTTACAGAGACATCCACTACAAATCAAATCAATTGATTAAACTGTAATGTCTTACTAATGAAACTAAGATTTTTTTAACAGGTTTTGTAAAGTATCCCATATAGTATAGTAAGACGTTTTTCTAGTAGTTCTTGACTTTATTGTCATTAATTCCATATGACACACTTCTGTCATAACATTTTTAAATTCATTAAATGAAGGAGGAGTATCTGAAATCCAGTTTCTGGTTATTATTTTTCTAGCCACTGCTAGAATAGACCATAACAAGGAAGTTTAACTTTTTAACACTTTTAGGAACAGGAGTGTTAAATAATATAAGTGATTTAGAGACAATGAAATTATCTGTGAAAAGAGCCTGCAAAAAATCATTGATTAACATCCAATATTCCTTCAATTTTATACAGTCATAAAACATATGTGCCCAATCAGCATTTATTTCTACATTACATCTCTTACATAAGTTGTCTTTATTATTTATTTTATTCATCATTAAAGGTGTATAGAAAGATCTATGTAAAAATGTCCAAGTAAAAAGTCTCCAGTTAATGGAAGAAGTAGTTTTATAAGCAGATTCCAATATATATTGTTTATCTTGTTTTGGTGATTCACCATTAATAGAAATAAAATAATTCCAATAAGTATCTGAACTGTAATGAGTTTCTTCTCTAATAATTTTATGTATGTGTGAGAGCTTACCTTTATCTGAAACCCTATGTTGTAAATTTAATATCAAGTAATCAATCAGAATTGGGACAGATTCTTTAACTGTTAAATACATTAAATCAAGTTTATTGATAAGATGTTGTCTAAAAGTCTGAATTTCTAACCAACATGTTTCTCTCAAATCAAATTCTTGCTTTAAGAAATCTAAATGTTTTACTTTGTTGTCAGACAGCAACTGATACCAATACTTTAAATCATTCTCTGTGACTAAAAGAATTCTTTCAGAGGTGGTTGATAAGAGAATACCTTGTGTATACGTTATAGGGAATAGGATAAAATTCCATTCCTTATACTTAGGATGCATAAATATAAAAACACGATATCTAATAATAATATTTAATGGGTAACTAGCTAGATATTTTGGTGTAATAGATGAAGTACAAAATTCCTTCAATAACCATAACATGGGGTTATTTACAAAAGTATTTTTATGTATTAAGGAGATTTTCATGAAGTGAATGCTAATTAGTTCCCAATAATCTTTCCGTTTTGCAACATATGACTGATCTATTAACAAAGTAATAACTTTTATAATAGAAGAGATAGTATATAAATTAAAGTCTGGGAATGAAATGCCCCCTTGAGACCAGCTATTAGTATGTTTCTTTAATGCAATCCTAGGTCTATTAGGTGCCCATAAGAAATTTAACATTAGTGAATTCAATTTCTTAATAATTATTTTTGTAGGTGGGAGTATTATTGATTGTATTAAATATAATATCTTAGGGAATATTATCATTTTAATAATTGTGAGTCTCTCTTCCATGGTAAAAAACATATTGTTCCAACTATTGAAAAGATTCTGTATATTATGAAGACAGTTATTATAATTATTATGTATAATAGATTTAATATCTTTAGTTAATATTGTACCTAAGTAAGTTATCTGACCTGAGTTGGGTATATATTTGTGAAAATCATTAGTGAGGACATTTTTTCATGTGTATATAGGTAATGTTTTAGTTTTTTCTTCATTAAATATCAAACCAGAGATATTTTTAAAATCTGTCATTTTATCAAATAATGACTGCATAGAAGAATTTGTTCCTGTTGATGTAATTAGAACATCATCTGCAAAAAGTTGAATTTTAGATATTGTATTTTCATCTATATCAAATCCTACTATATCAGTGCTGTTTCTAATCAAATTAGCCCAAGACTCCATTATTAAAGTAAATAATAGTGGAGAGAGTGGACACCCTTGTTTTGTACCTTTTAATATGGGTATTTTTTGTGAGACATATGTTCCTATCTTAATGTAAGCCAATGCTCCTTTATATAGATGTTCAATTAGATTCACAAATACATCAGAGAAATTTGTACACTTCAATAAGACAAACAAGTAGTCCCAACTTACTGAGTCAAATGCTGAACTTATATCAAGACTAATAAGTGTTAAGTCTTTCTTTTTCCTGTTTGCATAATCAATTAACGTTAAAGTTCTTCTTATATTGTCAAAAGTATTTCTATTTATAATAAAGCCTGTCTAATCTATATCTATTATACCTGGAATGATTGTCTTTAATCTGTCAGCAAAAATACTCATAAACATTTTATAGTCAACATTAAGTAATGAAATAGGTCTATATGAAGTGCATCTGGTTGGGTCTTTATTGGGTTTTAAAATTGGTGAAATAAATGTGTATTGCCAGGATGGGGAGTTGTTAACTCATTTTGAGCTGAAATAAAACCCTATGTATTAATGAGTAAGTACTTTTAGGAAGAATTTTATAAATCTCTGGTATAATACCATCATTACCTGGTGCTTTGTTTGATTTAAGTTTGTTTATTTGTGTAATAACCTCTGTATATGAAATATCTTTATCTATTAATTTAGTCTGTTGTTTATTAAGTTTTTTTTCATGTTTGTAGTTATAAATTTCTTTATTTTATCTTTAGAATCCATGTTAATGTTATTGTGATTAATTTTATGAAAGTGATTTCTAAATTCATCTAATATTTCTGGTAAACTAGAAACATTCTTCTTTTTCCCTGGAGAGAAAATTTCTTTGATATGATTTTGTTTATTCAGCCTTTTTGTTTTATTTTTAAGTCTATGTAAGTATTTGGGACTTATTGAGTAAGACAAAAACTTATATTTCTCTAATGTTATTTTGACTTTATGAGATAAAATTTCTTTGTATTTCGCATTTAATTTATTTATTTCCTCAATGACTTTTTTGTCCATAATATTTTCTTTATTATTATGTTTATATGAGTCTAATTTGCTTTGAATATCTAGTAATTCTTTGTCCCAGGATTTCCTTTTATTATTATACCATCTGATACTTTGTCCGTACAAATATGATTTTAAAGCATCCCAAATGTAAACAATGGAGACATCAGGTGTAGTGTTTAAGTCTAAGAAATGTTGCACCTCTGTAAGTATATAATCTTTATAGTCCATTAGTTGAGTTAAGTATGCTGGTATTCTTTTGATCTGGACATTATAAGTACTCTTTACCGTGAATTTAAAGACAATTGAATTATGATCTGATATAGGACATGAAATGATTTTGGAATTAATTAAGTCTGTTACAATTTGGTTAGAAATAAAGACTCTATCTATTCTTGAATAAGTTTTATATCTGTTAGAAAAAAAGTGTATGGTAATGATTTAGAATCTATCTGATAATTAATATCATTCAAATGATATAAATTAATAAAATCCTTTAAATGTTTTGCATTAGATGTAATTTTCCTCTTTCCTGTAGTAGTAATATCTTTTTCATGTAGGATACAATTAGTCACCTGCTAAAATAATATCTCCTATAGAAAATGATATAATCTTATTGAGATGGTGTTTCACTGTATTAGTGCCAATTCCTGGTATCCAATATACATTGATTAATGTATATACTTTCCCATTAATCTGTATTGTAACCATACAAAACATTCCTTTATCATCTTTATAAGACTTAATAGTTTTAGGTATGGACATATTTTTGTTCCATAAGATAGCCACTCCTCTTTTTTTCTGTGTGTGTTCTGAGCTAACCAAGACTGTATATTTATTAGTGGCTAATTTATCTATATCCTTTTTCAGGAGATGTGTTTCTTGAAGGAATATTAAGTTGGCTGTATGCAAATTAATATATCTCATTAAACTTGCCCTTTTACATGGGTTATTCTATCCATTAATGTTTAAAGAAATTCCTTTTAGAGATACCATTTAACTTCTATGAACATATAAAACATATAATCAAAATAATAATTAACAAAGTAAGTATTATTATGTCTCCTCCTTTAGGTGTTCCATTAATTATAGCTGTATTTAATGAAAATCTTATGGAATTTTGTGTAAGTTTTACTTTTATTTGTAGTGACAATGAGTTTATAAAATGTGATGTGGATGTCAAAACTATATACATACAACAATAATCAGGTGAAAATAATGTTTGGATTAAACAGTGCACCCAGCCTGGAGTTGAAAACTCCAACTTCGAGTAGCAAATACCACTCAAGTTATCCCCCTATCCTAAGCAGCAATACTTCAGCTGCCACCAAATTAATTCAATACTAACTATTATTAACTAAAGTTAACCTCATTTAACTTGATTATCTATTATAACAAAGCTAAACAATTTTTATAACAGCTTCATATAAACATATAAACATTTAGAAACAACTAATATTGCTATGTACATCTATTCTGTATAATACACTCATAATCAAAATAGCATTCTAACAATCTTGATAAAGGGAGCAAAGAAGAGAGAGAGAGAGAGAGAGAGAAAAAAGGGGGGGACATCTATATGGTAGTTTAATAAAAGTTTGTAAGAATAAGTTCTTATTATATGTTTATGTTCATTTGAATTCAATAACATATATTATCTTAGGCTATTATGGTTCAGACATTACTTATATTAGGGTATTCCCACTTTCTGCCATAGTAATACAGTTAAAAGCTCTTAAAACTTTAAGTTACTTGCACCAAAAGCTTCCTTCTCATATTTATTATTGCCAATTAAATAAATATTTATTCTCATGCATAAGTTAAAAGAACATACTGCACAGCAATGTTGATTCCTAGTTATACATAAATCATTGTGATAAAAGCCATCTCTTTTTTATATATCTGAACTGCAGCTTTAAAATATGTCACATGACAATTTCTTCTAAAATATAATCATAATGATACATGTACTTGTCTGTTAGTCAAGGCAAATGATTTATAACACATATGTTTAAATCATAAGCATTTATATACATTAAAGTGCTGCAGTCATATAAGCTTTCAAAAACAAGTGTACATGTGTTTTACCTTCTATGCCTTCTAAAATATCTCATTAGTTTACTATGTCATATTAAGTCATTTAAAATCATTTTACCTTTTATATTTTACAAATTACATCTTAAATAAGTAAGTTATTATAAAGAAAAACTCACATTTAGGTGTCATAAAGTTCGTTTTTCATCACAAAGTCGCATTTACAGCAGTTCTACTTCCTGAAACAGTTTACTTCTTGGATCTGCGATGTGTCAGTGTGAAATCAGGGGTCAAAGTTCAAAATGGCTGCTTTCAGCTTCTCTGTGTGTATTCTGAGTGTTGAAGCTTTTAAAACGACTCGAGGACACTATTCACGAGGAAACCCACATCCCAGATTGTCTCCCATAACATTCTGGCGGGAATTTTAGTAAAAGCAAGTGACTGACATTCATTTTATAATACAAATGAATCTAAACAGTGCAAAACCTTCTCGAAGCATTTTACAAGTCATTACAGTCTATATGACAGTGAAACCAAGCCTACAGTTGTTTAACATAAACACAACTTATTTTTATATGCCCCATTTCATTTTCTCATACAGATGTTATTGCATACACATATCAGTATTATCAGAAGCATATAATTTTATAGATAAGAGAGAGAGAGAGAGAAAAGAAAAAAAAAGGGACCTATAAAGAGTATCTACAAAGATATATTACTTGCTGTTTGTTTTTACAAAGATATATTACTTGCTGTTTGTTTTAATAAAGTGGAACATGAGACATATTACTTTCAACTACTTTAGTTCTAGTTAACTGCAATTATATCATGACATATTATTTGAAATCATGTATTAAGTAATTAAGCCATGGTATAATATTTAGCAACAGTATTTAAACAGCATAAATAATTTAAAAAAACGAATAAATTATTTTTCCCCTTATTTCATATTTTCCATCAAACCTCTCTCCCTGCCCTCCCCACCCCTCACTGAATGTATAGTTTAAAGAGAATGCCATTATTTAAAACAAGAAGAGAAAGGAAATGTATCAAATTACTAACCTTAGGTCTCTTTATCACAAAGAGAAACAAGTTGATTCATAACAGGTTATTTGTTCCTCAGAAAGATTGATTATTTATAAAACAAAATCAGTTCTTTGCACACAAAAAAGTAACTTTGAATAAATCCTTAAGATATTTGTGGCTTTCTTGAAAATGTAGTAACTGTAATTAAAGAGTTCAAAGAAATATAGAACATGTCATTTGTTTTTTAGTCTTTTTTGCTTCTCTGAAGTCTTCCAAGAAGTTCCTGTTGCCATCCTCTTTAACGAAGGGCTAGCCCATTCCATATCTTCTATTTTATCTAATATTTTATTTTTTTTAATATACAGCAAAGCAGAGTCCAAGTCTTCAAAAATTCTAGGGCCATCTGGTAAAAAGATTTTTAGTTTGGAAGGAAATAAAAGATGAGTTTTGAACTGTGCTTTCTTAAGCTCTCTTATTAATGGCAAAAAAACTTTTCTTTTTGTTATTACCAAGGAAGAATAGTCATTGTCAAAACGCACAGTTGCCTCATTAATTTTTATAGGAGCTTTAGCCCATGCAGCCTTTAATACCATCTCCTTGTCATAAGATGATAAAAATCTTACAATAACTGATCTAGGATACTTTTTATTTGTATTAGAATTAGATAAAGACCTATGGGCTCTTTCAATACCAAAAGAAAATGCTTCTGACAGATCTAAAGTTTTGGGAAGCCAAGTATTTAAAAAGGAAGTAATGTTGTTACCTTCTATATTTTCTGGCAGTCCAAAAATCCTTATATTATTGCGTCTGGATCTGTTTTCAAGGTCATCTATTTTGGATTGAAGGTGTGTATTCTGTTTCAATAAAAATTCAATGTTAATTTCTTCTTCCTGAATTCTGTTGTCCATATCATTAAGAATCTCTTCTATACCTGTAATCTGGGCTTTCTGATGTTGTAAGTCTTGATGTAACGAATCCATTTGTTTTGTGGTTTTTTCTATAAAGTTATCAATTTTAACATCCAGTCTGTCCATTTTAGTTGTTAGTTGCTGAATAGTTAATAGTAAAGACTGAAGCTCTTTCTTGATGCTGGAATCCTGACTGTTAGCCTTACTGGAACTCATTCTGAACAGAGGTGATGAAAGAGAAATTTCCAAGAAGATTTCTGACAGGAAAATTATTTAAATTTTCTTTCTTTTTTAGATATTATTCAAGATACTAGTATTCCAAACGTTTTTAGAAAGAAAATTATTACATTAGTTGAATTTTAAAGTAATTATTTTCTGTCAGTGTAGTAATGTTGGTGGAGCTGAAGAAATCTGCTGCTATCCTGTGTTCATCCTTGGCCACGCCCCCGCTACTATGTATTCTGAAGAACATGAAGTTTGAAATTCAAATGCCGGTCAGTTTTACTGCTGACAGAACAAAAACAATTTTCAGCAGAAACGCAGGGATTAATACTGCAGACACGTCTTTGTAAAATGACAGGGCACCAGAGCAAATCCACACAAACACAGGGAGGAGATACAGACTCCACACAGAAGCCACCACAACCAAGAATCAAACCAGAAAACCTATAGCTGTGAGGCAACAATACTACCACTGCACCATCAAATATGCAAGGAATTAAACATTCAGAAACCTGAAGTCTGAAATTCAAATGCCTGTCAATTTTACTGCGGACAGAACAAAAATAATTTTCAGCAGAGACGCAGGGATTAATACTGCAGACATGTCTTTGTAAAATGGCAGGGCACCAGAGCAAATCCACACAAACACAGGGAGGAGATGCAGACTCCACACAGAAGCCACCCCAACCAAGAATCAAACCAGAAAACCTATAGCTGTGAGGCAACAATACTACCACTACACCATCAAATATGCAAGGAATTAAACATTCAGAAACCTGAAGTCTGAAATTCAAATGCCTGTCAATTTTACTGCGGACAGAACAAAAAATTTTCAGCAGAGACGCAGGGATTAATACTGCAGACACGTCTTTGTAAAATGGCAGGGCACCAGAGCAAATCCACACAAACACAGGGAGGAGATGCAGACTCCACACAGAAGCCACCCCAACCAAGAATCAAACCAGAAAACCTATAGCTGTGAGGCAACAATACTATCACTGCACCATCAAATATGCAAGGAATTAAACATTCAGAAACCTGAAGTCTGAAATTCAAATGCCTGTCAATTTTACTGCGGACAGAACAAAAACAATTTTCAGCAGAGACGCAGGGATTAATACTGCAGACACGTCTTTGTAAAATGGCAGGGCACCAGAGCAAATCCACACAAACACAGGGAGGAGATGCAGACTCCACACAGAAGCCACCCCAACCAAGAATCAAACCAGAAAACCTATAGCTGTGAGGCAACAATACTACCACTGCACCATCAAATATGCAAGGAATTAAACATTCAGAAACCTGAAGTCTGAAATTCAAATGCCTGTCAATTTTACTGCGGACAGAACAAAAACAATTTTCAGCAGAGACGCAGGGATTAATACTGCAGACACGTCTTTGTAAAATGGCAGGGCACCAGAGCAAATCCACACAAACACAGGGAGGAGATGCAGACTCCACACAGAAGCCACCCCAACCAAGAATCAAACCAGAAAGCCTATAGCTGTGAGGCAACAATACTACCACTGCACCATCAAATATGCAAGGAATTAAACATTCAGGAACCTGAAGTCTGAAATTCAAATGCCTGTCAATTTTACTGCGGACAGAACAAAAACAATTTTCAGCAGAGACGCAGGGATTAATACTGCAGACACGTCTTTGTAAAATGGCAGGGCACCAGAGCAAATCCACACAAACACAGGGAGGAGATGCAGACTCCACACAGAAGCCACCCCAACCAAGAATCAAACCAGAAAACCTATAGCTGTGAGGCAACAATACTACCACTGCACCATCAAATATGCAAGGAATTAAACATTCAGAAACCTGAAGTCTGAAATTCAAATGCCTGTCAATTTTACTGCGGACAGAACAAAAACAATTTTCAGCAGAGACGAGGGATTAATACTGCAGACACGTCTTTGTAAAATGGCAGGGCACCAGAGCAAATCCACACAAACACAGGGAGGAGATGCAGACTCCACACAGAAGCCACCCCAACCAAGAATCAAACCAGAAAACCTATAGCTGTGAGGCAACAATACTACCACTGCACCATCAAATATGCAAGGAATTAAACATTCAGAAACCTGAAGTCTGAAATTCAAATGCCTGTCAATTTTACTGCGGACAGAACAAAAACAATTTTCAGCAGAGACGCAGGGATTAATACTGCAGACACATCTTTGTAAAATGGCAGGGCACCAGAGCAAATCCACACAAACACAGGGAGGAGATGCAGACTCCACACAGAAGCCACCCCAACCAAGAATCAAACCAGAAAACCTATAGCTGTGAGGCAACAATACTACCACTGCACCATCAAATATGCAAGGAATTAAACATTCAGAAACCTGAAGTCTGAAATTCAAATGCCTGTCAATTTTACTGCAGACAGAACAAAAACAATTTTCAGCAGAGATGCGGGGATTACTACTGCAGACACGTCTTTGTAAAATGGCAAGGCACCAGAGCAAATCCACACAAACACAGGGAGGAGATGCAGACTCCACACAGAAGCCACCCCAACCAAGAATCAAACCAGAAAACCTATAGCTGTGAGGCAACAATACTACCACTGCACCATCAAATATGCAAGGAATTAAACATTCAGAAACCTGAAGTCTGAAATTCAAATGCCTGTCAATTTTACTGCGGACAGAACAAAAACAATTTTCAGCAGAGACACAGGGATTAATACTGCAGACACGTCTTTGTAAAATGGCAGGTCACCAGAGCAAATCCACACAAACACAGGGAGGAGATGCAGACTCCACACAGAAGCCACCCCAACCAAGAATCAAACCAGAAAACCTATAGCTGTGAGGTAACAATACTACCACTGCACCATCAAATATGCAAGGATTTAAACATTCAGAAACCTGAAGTCTGAAATTCAAATGCCTGTCAATTTTATTTAACATTTGTTAATCAGGACAGTCTGACTTGGAACAAAAAAACAATTTTCAGCAGAGGCCCAGGAAGAAATAATGCAGACATGTCTTTGTAACATGGGAGGACACAAAAGCAAACCCACACAAACACAGGGAGAAGATACGGACCCCAAAAATAAGGAACCCTAGCCAAGAATCAAACCTGAGAACTTGCAGTTGTGAGGCAACAATGCTACCAGTGCACCATCAAATAAAAAACAACCCATACAAACACAGGGAGAATATAACAGACCCCACAAAGAAGGAACCCCAGCCAAGAATCAAACCTGAGAACCTGCAGCTATGAGGCAACAATGCTACCAGTGCAACATCAAATAAAAGCAAACCCACACAAACACAGGGAGAAGATAACAGACCCCACAAAGAAGGAACCCCAGCCAAGAATCAAACCTGAGAACCTGCAGCTGTGAGGCAACAATGCTACTACTACACCATCAAATATCAAGCATTGCAACATTTACAAACCACAAATATTATGAGGAACAGATCAGATCAAATATGAGGCAAAAATCTGCAATTTGTTTACAAATGGTGGTGGGTAGGGAACTCAAGTCTTTAACACCTGCAACCCCTTTGTACAGGGTTCAAGCCTGAGGTATTCCTTACCACACCACCATGAGCACCTGGGGCATTTTCACACACACACACACACACACACACACACACACACACACACACACACACACACACACACACACACACACACACACACACACACACACACTTTAAAACAAGTACCATACACACACAGTTTAAAACAAGTACCATACACACACACACAGTTTAAAACAAGTACCATACACACACACAGTTTAAAACAAGTACCATACACACACACACACAGTTTAAAACAAGTACCATACACACACACACACACAGTTTAAAACAAGTACCATACACACACACACACACACAGTTTAAAACAAGTACCATGCACACACACACACACAGTTTAAAACAAGTACCATACACACACACACACACACACACACACACAGTTTAAAACAAGTACCATACACACACACACACAGTTTAAAACAAGTAACACACACAGTTTAAAACAAGTACCATACACACACACACACACAGTTTAAAACAAGTACCATACACACACACACAGTTTAAAACAAGTACCACACACACACACACAGTTTAAAACAAGTACCATACACACAGTTGAAAACAAGTACCATACACACACACACAGTTGAAAACAAGTACCATACACACACACACAGTTTAAAACAAGTACCATACACACACACACAGTTTAAAACAAGTACCATACACACACACACACACACACAGTTTAAAACAAGTACCATACACACACAAAGTTTAAAACAAGTACCATACACACACAAAGTAAGTAAAAAGCATACATTGTAAAAGTAAATGGCACCATACACTTACCTGTCCATAATATCCAGCTGCCAGCTAACGTACATCCTGCCCGCGCAATACTCCGAAGACCCGTGAGATCCCTGAAATCAAACTTCCCGACGAGACTGTTCCTGACTGCTGCTGTTGCAGTCCGGCCTCGATATATCCTCCCAGCGAGTCTGTGCACTTTAAAAGTGCACAGACGTCTCCATGTGTTTCTCTATGGGGACTGCCGGACTGCCCGGAGCATGTGCATAGACGCGCAGTAGTCGGGACTACTGCGCATGCGCGAAGTCCGCAAAAATTTAAAACACTTTTTTTTCTATTTTTATTTTTTTTTTGTTCTGAGGGGGCTGCAGTCCGGCAGTCCAATAGCACGGGCCGCCCCTGGGCAGTACCCTGTGGTGTTACTAGTATGTTTGCCAAATGTACCAGTTGTAGTGATATTCTCCCACATAACCAAAACATTCCTTCTCTCTTTTTTCACAAGCATGATCATTTAATTTAACATAATAATAAGCATGAGTTAGGAATGTGCTGTAACGAAATGCCAATTTTGGTAAGGATGTCTTGGTATAAAAATGTTTGGAAGATTGTATTAGTGTGCTCTTAGAAAATTATAACCAAAAATAATTATCTTTTTCTCAGAAAAGTGGGATTTTCTAAAATCTTAAATGTTACAACACAGTCTGTATATTTTATTTGTTCTGACAGATATTCACGTCTTTGAGATCCTGCTGTCTGCTTTTCTTAATTGTTACTAGGGCATGCAGTATGCAGTACAAAACTAACCAGACAGGTATGTTATCCTGAAGGTTTTATATGAATATATTGAGGCAGGAGATGCATGTCATTTGTAGGGAGGTCAAATTCAGGTCAGAAGGGCTGCAGTGCAACATAGGAGGGTGCTGCATTCCTGAATCTGCCTTCTTTCATATCAGAGATTAAACCAAGGTCATATCTGCCTGAGTTGGTGACAGCTCAGTTGGATGTAAAAGATCCTACGCCACTTTTTCAAAAGGAATAGGTCTCCCAGAAAAGAGGATGCTAGCCTAGTGGGGATTAACCCAGTCAACAAGGCTTAATGAAAAAAAAGAAAACATATGAAGTTAACAAAACTGCAGTATTTGCAAAACAGTTGTTTGAAAACAAAAGTGTGCATTTGATTTTTTTTCAGAGTAACAAATATAAAAGCTAGCAAAAATAAAAGTGCATAATGTCCTTTTGACTTTAAGTCTAAGAAGAATATGTGTATCAGTATAAAAGTGAGTAATCCTTTCATAAGCTGTGACTTAAAATGTCACTAAAACTTTTTTTTTTTATTATGCTGCAGTTAAGGGGGTCTATATTAATTCATCAAAGGTTCAGTTCAGTGAACCTTTCCTTCATCGAACCCTAACCATTGAACGTTCATTTCAGTGATCGTTCATATCCACAAAACATTTTTGTAGGGAAAGGAAGCAGTTGGCCAATAGCACAAATTTGCCCTTTTCCCCACTGTAGTGTGATCTTGGAGTTGGTATATATAGTTGGAGGGGTGCAGGGTGGGGAAAAGCCCCCCCAGTTTGGTGGGTGTCTGTTCTGGTGTTGTTTTGATCAAGTGCTTAGTTTCCCTGTTCAAATTTTTTTTTCATTGAGAACATTCGCTGAAATGAACGTTTGATGGTTAGGGTTCAGTGAAGAAAGGTTTGCTGAACTGAACCTTCAATGAATTAATATAGATCCCAGTTAAGAATCTTCACTAGTAAATTCACACTTGACCTGCCTCATCTCCCTGTCATGTTATATGCCAAAGACATGATCATATTTAGATCCATCCTTTTTCACTCTGGCCTGCAGAACAAGTTCACTGCCCACCTTCTTACACTTAACCAGAAGTCTCAGTACTAGCAAACTGCTTCTTAGCTACAATAAAACAAAAATGAAACAAATGCTTTACCCATCAAAAACCCTCAAACGTCTCAAACACCACTTTGTCTTACGTGATATTTCAATAAAAATGTTTCTTGTTTAAACGTTAAAGACAATTGTGACAACCCACCACTGTCAACCAGTAATCAAGGAGCCTTAATCCTCACCACTGGCAATAGTGGGGGATGTTCATTGAGAGGATGACAAGTATACACACAATATTTCCAGATGTAGCTCTCTGCATCAAGCTCAATTTCTCTTAAGAGCACACAGAGACCACAGTCAGTCCGGGGCTGTTTATTTTCCTCCAGATATCCAATAAGACTCCCCACTGTCACAGCTATAGAGTTCAGATCTCAGCTGAGTGACCAAGCCAAGACTGACCTCCAGAACCCTTTCTATCCAACCAGTGCTTCATGTCCCTCCCCAAATAGTTGACACACACACACACACACGCACACACCTGGGAAAGGCTGGCACAAGTTTATTAGCTATGCCCCCTTCTGCCCAGACTATAAGGCAGTTTCCACTGCCACCAGTCATTCCTAGGCAGCTACTTTAACACCCTTAACAAAGGGTGTCCAATCTTACTGTGTAATATTAATATTAATACAAATGGTAGTTTGACTAAGAGCAATGCTGTTAGTGTCACCAAATAAATATGCAAGTACTCTCAAAACTTAAATATTTCTACATAGATCAGCCACATTTAAAGGTTTAAATATATTTAATAATAAATAATAAAAGAACAAGACAATACTAAATATGTATTAACAGTGACATCAGAGTTCAAAACCACAGGAAATATTTAAAAAAAAATTTCAGTACAGGCTCACACAAGTAAAGAAAAACATGTAAAAATAATGTTTACTATATTCCTGACTGTATCTAAGAGAGTTATACTGTTCCCTAGAAACTTAGTTAATTAGAGCAAGACAGATGTGGTGAGTGTATCTTGTTGTTATCAAGTCCAAGACATAATGCAGAATGTTGTGTCTCACTAAGAGACTTCTCAAAATAATATCTCAAACATTACTGTGGGGATAGCTTGCAGGATGACATCGCTTCTTTGTTATATGACTTGTAGTTCCCAGGCCAAAACCCCCTTTTCTAGAAGCTGGTAGCATTTAGCATCTACCTGTAGAAATATACAGACAAGGGCTTTTCCTCAGATCTTTGGCAGATGCTGGAAGTCATAAAACAATTGCATTCCTTCATGCTTCAAAACTAGCAATTAGTTCACTTTAAGGACAATACAGAAAGCTTCCTAATACAGACCTTGTATCTCTAGCTGCATTGAAAACTTGAAGATAGCCTGTTTATTGTGTCCAGTAAAGTAATTTAATTTCAGATATTTTTCTAAAGTTTGCTGGACTGAGGTTAACCCTCCAGTTTCCTCTGTTAAGCATATACATTTAAACAGTTATAATAGTGCAGCTACATTTCTGTTCTGTTCCAGTAGGGCACACTGTGGTTACATTTCAAACAGCACTCTACAAATACCTTTTCAACACACACATCTGTACAAGCAGTTTGATATACACATGACATACAGTTCTAATACATCTGTAACACAAGCATCTTGTATAAATAATTTCAGTATTCACCAATGACATATAATTATTTACAAAATTCCAGCTAGCAATGCTGGCAGTATCTCCTTTCATCACAACAATCTTCAGACTGAAACCTTTACATCTTTAAAATATCTATTTGGCAGGACCAAACCATGAACTTTAAGTTGCATGTCATAAAGACAAGGACAAAAGTCAACTATCTACTGTTCTGGACCTGTTAAGATCTCCCACTTTTTCCTCCCTTCCTGCGAGATCTTATCTTCTTTAAGTAAGGGTATCCTATTTGCACAGCTAGAACATGAACTTCCTTTAACAGCTTCAGCATCTTAACTAAACACATCAGCCTTCCATTCAATTTCCTTTAAAATGTGTTCATTCATCACCAACTCTCCAAGACAAGAACACCACTACCACACAATCAGGAAGGCTAGCTGGCTCCACAATAAGCAAAGAGCTAATAACCTCCTACTCAGGTGACTCTTAACTTTTGTAGATGGATACTCTTAAACCTTGGCTATCAAAGACACCAATACAGTCCCCTCCTACATATTATACACATTGGACATGCAAAGAAGTGCATATTCTAACAGACAGCATTAGTGATAGCCATTCTCTCAAACTGCTATGGGGAGTGATAAAGGGTGTACAACGTCATGATGCCTGACTGGCTAGTGCCTCCCCACCCACAGTAGCTAGCTCTTATCACTGTGACTGACTGGGCCAGTTGGTCACTAGAGGGCTGATGGTCAACTGTCAGTGAATTAGAAAAATATGTAGAAAATATACATTTAGTCTATTAAGCCAAGTTAATTAGCACTTAGGAGTTGTACTTAGTGAGGTGCCATCTCAGGGATCACCTGCTTACTCTTATTCCCAGCAAGTGTGCTACATGTGCTAAATATCCAAATCCTCATAATCGTTTGTACTCTCCACAGATACCTATTAACAGCCCTGATTATCAATTTCCACTAATCACTTCAAGGAAGAAAACACTTCAAATAACTGTAGATTTACTACACTACTAGCCAGCAGTATGAGATAATCAAGTACAAATTCAGTTGAATGCCACACCCCACAACACACACACACACTTGTGTGTGTGTATATGCGTGCATGCGTGTGTGCGTGTCTGTATATATATCTATATTTATCTATATATATATATATATATATATATATATATATATATATATATATATATATATTTACAGATACACACACACACACACAATCTCTAAAAAGGCAACCTGCTTTGGTATGCTTGCTTAATCCTTCCCTCCCTAGCCATTTACTTTTAGAGTTAATTTTGCACCATTCCATATACATACATCAACACTTTTGATGTTAGATGCGACCACCTAACCCTAACATGACTGCAGAAACTTGATATTACTGACAGAGAGATGCAAAATTGTAAGTCTATGACATTGCACACTTATATAATATTCAAGTCTTTGTTTGTGTCTTTTGGCTTTTAGGGGTCACCACAGCGGAACTCCAGTCCGCTAATGATTGGCAGTTAATTTTTACGTACCGGCTTGCCAGGCCTGACGCACAACCTTCAACGAAGGTATGTCCATTCACGCATGTCTCCACGCAGGATACGCACTAGCTGAGAATCAAACCGGACAGCGTCTTACTGTGAGGCGACAACGCTACCGCAGCACCACCACCGCAGGTCTATATAATATTCAAGTCTTTATTTGATGTAATTGTTTATTTGATGTAATTGCTGGACAACATTTTTTTTCTCAGAATAAAAAATAATTGAAACAAATTTGCATCCATATCTGCCATGAAATTTTAATTCTTCCTGGCATACCTGCATTGGTTATATCTAGCTTATCTGTATTTCATAGGTTGTGAACTTTAGTTTCTTTATCCAGAGATGTTATCTGTATAGTGACATTCTCTTAGAAGTACTTTCATGCATTAAACTGCTTTTTCATGAATGAGTGAATTTATATTGTCAAATACAGTGCAACGACGTTGATGAAGGCTAATAATTTCACACTTGCTTCTTTGCTGAAACATTTTTGTTAACAGATCTGAACTTTTTACCTTGCACTTTGTACATTAATTTTTTAAAGAATATGTCTGCTATTGTAAATCATAAAGCATGTGACCCATTCTAGTATATAGTTTAAGAAACCTGATGTGTTCATTTATGTTGCAGATGTTTTTTTTTTTGATTTGTGTAAGCAGCACATTACAGATGTACATGCCCACAGGCTGGAGTTCATAAACAAATAACTAATACCACAGTACTAATTGGCACATATAGTGGCCATGTGCAGAGTGCTGGTAATTCACAGATAGTGCTGAATGCACATCTACTTCACTGTAAGCTCCCTCTTGTAGTTAAACATTTTAAATAACAGAAACCATTTCAAATGTCAGGACCCACTAGGGCGAGTCCTGAAACATGGAGACTGAATGGCCAAAAGAACGTACTTACATATATTAAGTCTAAGATGGCCATTTCAGTAATTTTCAGTATTCTGTGAGGTATGATGGCCTCAGAGTTTGTACATATAAGTATGGAAGCGGGGGGTTTGACCTCCACATCAAGGCTGCTTTGGGACTTGCCCCCCTTGCAAAAAAAGAAGTTTATAGGAGAACAGCAATTGAGATTCGCTCTTCTCCTAGATTTTCAGCCTTTTTTTCATGATTGCTGGAACATGGTATTTCAAGTGCCAACATTTCAGTAGGGAGCCTGAATAACAGTGCTGTGCAGGAGTACAGTCCTTGTGTATGAATACTAGCCAGTTTAAACGTGTTATATGGGACACTTATGTAAATATAACAGAAAATTAGAATTTATATAGGTAGATGTAGTGTACGGCAGTTGAGATAAAGTGAAACATTAACATTACAGACTTCACGTATAAACAGTCAGGATACTATCACTTGCAGAAATGCCTATCGATCATATGGGATCGAGAAAAAAATCATCTATATCCTGCCTGCACAGATGAAGAAAAAGCTTTATTTTGCAGCGGGAATGTCAACTTGCACCTCGGAATGTGCATATATATGTGTGTGTGTTTATTTGTGTCTGTGTGTGTGTGTTGTGTGTGTGTGTGTGTGTGTGTGTGTGTGTGTGTGTGTGTGTGTGTGTGTGTGTGTGTGTATATTTTATATATATATATATATATATATATATATATATATGTATGTATGTATATATATATATATATATATATATATATATATATATATATATACACAAATATATATGTGTGTGTGTGTGTGTATATATATATATATATATATATATATCTCAACTTCATAATCACACAACAGCAAGGAAGGGAGAAGCCCCAAAATAGTGCACAAACAATAATTCTGCTGTCACATAGAAACCTAGCTGCTAGAGGAAGGAAAATTAGCTAGGTATGATGTAAGTACTCAATTGACTAATCAATAAAAAAACACAGGAGAAATGATATTAATTGCTTCAAATATATATATTTTTAGTAAATCACCAGGAAAAAATAAATTGACCTATTCAGTATCACTAAAACACAAATTCCAGAGTGTGCAAAATAAATTTACATTTTCCATCCATTTTAAATCATTGTTCCTTACAGAAGTATTGCATGTCATGCATGTCTGGCCGTGGATGTCTGAGTAAGGAAGACTGTGTAACATGTCATCTGAGGGTGGTAGTGTTCTAGTCACCAACACATGAGAGAGTGTAAGTGGATGCAAGAAGGGCCAGTTACTGTTTCATCAAGTGAGACGGGTCTAGTCTTACCAACATACAAAAGAGCGTAAGTGCATATGAGAAGGGCTAGCTACTGTTTCATCAGGTGGGAAAAAAGCTAATTGTTGTTGCTCTCATGTCTTATATTGCCTAAACATCAGTGGAAAAGGAAAGACAACCACAGACAGAGCAGGTGGACTCTGTGGGATTACATGTAGCCATAGGTGTTGTAGATATTGCAACCACTTGTCTGACTATGCACATTTTAAGTGTCTACTTGAGATAAGAGGAAGCATAAATGCATAAATAATGACCTAAAAATGTATTCACTTACTGCTTCCAGAACCACATGACACAATCATTGCAAACCCTCTACCCCCAAACTTGGGGACGAATTTTAAATTTTGATCTTACATACTTAGAAAGTTGCAAACTTTGCATTAACACAGTACAGCCATTGCAATCACCCCTCCTCAGCTTCTTTGCACAAGACTCACAAAGACCCAAACTCAGGGACAGATTTTAAATATTACTCTTAGTTGAAGTGTCAGAATAGAAGTTTGCATCAACACAGTATAACCATTGCAACCCAATCCACCCACCCTATCAACTTTTTAGCACAATAATCACAAAGATCCAAACTCTGAGACAGATTTTAAACATTGCTCTGCATACTTACTATGTTAGAATATCAGCCTTGTATTAGCAAACATTTTCTGAAGGAAGTGACGTCTGAAACTAATGTGTTTGCTATTATTTAATGTCTGCAATTTGCAGTTTGCCAGAAAACTATACATTTTAAAAGGAAAAGACTAAAATACATTTCAGCTTCGTTGGTCCAGAATTCCAGACAAATACCCCCAAAATGGAACAACTTTTAAATATTATTCTAATTTACTTTAAAATTTAACAGAACAATGTGATGAATCAAAATGTATTTTATGAAGAGTAAGAAAAATGAAACTTCTAATCTTGCCTACCTGCAATCCTCATCTCACTGATTTACCAGAAAATTAATGTTGTTGACTCCACTGCATAAAACTTTATGGAAAAAGGTGGCTTTTTGTACTGCTTTGGATGGGATGACATTTACTGTATGCAGTATGTGGTCTTTCTTTTTTTAAAAGGCCATTCTAAACTTATGCTTGATTGCTGGTCTTTTCTGACTGTGGCAGCTCCAGCTTACTGGATCTCCCATCAAGCCAATGAGAATGAGGAAATTGGAGCTGTGTTGAGTCAAAGTGGAACAGCAGAATGAACCCGAATGTAGGGCTTGGTGGAACAGCTGAGAGGTATAGACATCACAGAACATGTGTACCTTGTGATCAATATCCATTTGTTTCAACATTTCAGTGTTTGTTAAATCAAGCTTCAGTAACCAAATGTGGGCCTTCATAAAGCTTCCCACCTTTAAGTATAGGATTCTACACCTTGTTACCCTCCCAATCATCTTCAAGTTGTTTCTTGAATACCATTAAACTGCTACCATTACATATTCTAAATGAAGACACTTTCCATTATAAACCAGCTCAACAGTGAAAAGATCTTTTTTTTTTTTTTTTTCTTTTTTTTTTAATTTGGTATTAAAAACTTAGGACTCTCACAAACCCATTGTTGTTCCTGGTATCTATCATCAGAGTTTTTGTTTCAGCTCCTGGTTCACAGCCATTCATTATGTACATACGTATTAAAACTAAATCACCCCTTATTAACCTGTAGTCAATAGTATGTAGGGTATGTCTAAATAATCTATTCGTATAATCAAATTCATTTATTTGTGCTGAGTGTATAGTATAACACTTCGGGATACTTTCTAATTATCTCAGTAGGGTCAGGGCATAAGAATAAAATATGGCACAATATTCAGTATGAGGTCTCACCACAGACTTAAAAAGAGGAAGTAAAACAGACATATCCCTGCTTACAACTGAATAACATACTTCTTTTGTTACTAAATAACATCTTCTGATTATAACTTTTAAGTTATCTTCAAGGTTAAGACCACAGTCAACTATTACCCCTAAGTCCTTTGTCATTCTGACAGTGTTCGTTCAAGATAGTACAATTCAGATCTTTGGGATACTTGACATTATCGGAACCAAAGTGAACAATTTTGATTTTATTAACGTTAAAGTCAATGCAAATAGTTGTGACCAATATTGTAAGATGTACAGAAAACCTTGTAATTTGATTTGATCTACAAGGATATTACTGTAGCACCTACTTTGGTGTCATCTGCAAATTTGCTGACCCAAATCTTACCACTAATTGAAAAATCAGATATAAAGACAGAGAAGAGGTGAGTACCAAAAACAGACCCCTGTGGTACACCTGTCCACTTCCAAGTTCTTAATGTCAGAGGATACACCCCCTAATTCTAATTCTACAGGATCTACCCTTCAACCATTCTCTTACCCATTAATGACATGAGAGTTAAAGTTTGCCCTTTTCATTGTAGTCAGTATATGATAGTAAGGAAGAGAGTCAAAAGCTTTCACAAAATTAAGAAGTTCCGCATAAGCTGATAATCCTTTGTCCTTTTGCTACCCAAAATATTTGGTAAAAACTAATCAAATTAATTAGGCAAAATCTTCCTTCCATAAATCCTTTTGGCTAATATCTAGACAAGAGTATATAGTCCCTTCCCTATTATATAGTCACACCTCATATACAGGTAAGGCTAATTAAAGTTATCAATTGATACAGGAGAGCCCCCACTGAATATGGGCGCAACAATATCTTCCTTCCAAGATGATGGGACATATCTCTCAGGAAGGAAGTTTTTAAATAAGTACAACAGACTGTGTAGTATACAGTTGTAGAAATACCATTTTAGACCATTATGTCCTACAACAACAGCAGTATTAGGTTTAATGAGTTTTATAGCTTTTAATAGCAAGGTAACAATATTGTTGACTTTGTTTAACTTGTGTGGGACTGAAAAGCATATACCCTACTTCATGTCATTAATCTTTGGAAAGAAAATTAAGCAGAATGGAAAACAAGAAAAAAGTAACTGTAAGCACAGCTATTTTTGTTCTTAACAGTATTTGCATAAAACATTTCAGAATATAAATTGCATGTTATATAGTAAAGCATTTTCAGTTACTGGTGTATGTGTTAAGGATACTAAAGTAAATAAGTACTTTTTTCTTCCTTTTTAGTTTTAAGAAATGTAAGTGTTACAATGTAAAAAGAGAAGAATGGCTGGAGAAAAACTTGTTTAAGTTAATATGCTGTATTCATGGGTTGTTGAGGTGGGAATGGGGTGTAAAAGTGCACAGATTATAATTTATGTAGAGGTTTTATGTTTCCCCTTACGTTTGCATAAGTGACTGTCTGCATTAAGGCCCTTGGCTTAATTTAATAACAAGTGTTTTGTGTAAGCAAATAGAACACTGAATGTAATGAAAAATTTTCCTTTAGCAAATCAGTGTTCAGTTTGAAAAATCTATAGCTGAGGGTATACAAGTTCATAGGTTCATAAGTGTGTACTAGGCTAATGGCCCTGGGACCTTTACAAGCCTAGCCCATAGAAGTGCCCTGGCATTGTGCTGCCTGTCGTTAGTTCCCAATGCCTCTATCAAGTAGAGCCACTGGAGT
Organism: Protopterus annectens; assembly: GCF_019279795.1. Taxonomy (NCBI): domain Eukaryota; kingdom Metazoa; phylum Chordata; order Ceratodontiformes; family Protopteridae; genus Protopterus; species Protopterus annectens. Next base: position 3,474,465 of record NC_056726.1, on the reverse strand, counting down.
GATCCCCGGGGTGAACTTTCTTTTCCCATTCACTCATCAAGATGTACATTTTATTCCTATGTTTCCATGAAAACAAGCGGTAATAAAAGTCCAAACACTTTTTTAAGGCTAAAAGTTAATGTTTTCTGAAAACACATTAGCTGCTCACATCAGAGATGAGAATAAAAATAAGACAAGAAGAGACAGTGATTAATGTAAGTAGGTGCACAGGCTGTAACATGCATCCTAGCACTGGTAAGATTAATGTTAGGTTAGGTTTTCCCTGTAGCTGTTGATTTAGGACAGTTGTGCTTGTCAGGAAGGTTATGCATAATTATTTGAAGATGCACATAGTTTTGTTTGCTTGTTTTAAGTTAGCATGTTATGGGAGTGTTCTGGAGGTTATACCGGTTTTGTTTTTGAGGGTTTTCATTAAAACAAAAAGTCTTATAAAATGTGACATTGGTATAGATGGAGATGACAAGAAACAACTATATAAGCAATCAACCTGCCAAACATTAGTGGGTATATCTAGCACAAAAGCTGGAAACAAACATTTAAAAAAGCTGTTGTATATAATAGGTGGGAACAATCACTTCTTATCATAATGTCTACACTAAACATATTAGCTTGGAACACAAATGATCTCACAGGTATAGACAAAAAAGAAAGAGTACTGAATTATGCTATTATAGAGCTTAAGAAACTTTTGGGGAGAAATAATCAGCTTTCAGCAGGGAATATTACTCATAGACGGGGACTGGAATTTGATTAGCAACAGTGAAGATGCATCTCTGGGACCTACAAGAGAACATATAGAGGTTACATTTCTGAAATATATTATGAAAATATTTGGTATGGAAGACATGAATTTGTTGGTAGGAACTACTGACAGAATTTACATGTTATTCCCCAAGGTACAATAACTGGGCTAGACTAGACAGAAATTGTATTTCACAGGAACATGTGCATTTAATTGAAAGCATCAGCACACATCCAATAATTATTTCAAATCATGCACCAATAAAAACTAAGATAAAATGCAGGGTAATGAAGTAAAAATGAGACACTGGCTCTTCTCCACCTGCCTGTTAAAAAGAGGAACTTAAGGAAAGAGTAGTGGACATAATTTGAGAGTTATTAGGGAAGATATAAATTTCTTAGGAAGTTATAAGTAGTGAGTAGGATAAAATGAAAGTGCAGTTTAAGAATATGGTAGAAATAAAATAAAAAGAGATATGGTTAAAATGTAATAGTAATTATTTAGAAGGGCTGACAAAAGTTAAAGTATTGCAGAATAAGGAGAATGTTGTATAACAAGAAGAGGTGCATCTGCAGTGTGCTAGAGTGGATAATATGAATGAGTTTAGAAAGACTGCTATTAAGCAGCCTTTTTTGACAATAACTAGCACAACAACTTAGGCAACAGCAAATGGAAATGATTGTTGCTAAAGTTAAGGAGCCTATAACAGGAAAAATAACCAGACATCATGTAGAGGCATTAGAGATACTTTGGAAATTTTATGAAAATTCGTATAAAGCAGAAAACTGTGGAAATCAAGAAAACGTATGAATGGAAATATTTATGGAATAATTAATTATGCCAAGGTTAGAGGCAGACGAGGCTCAACAATTTACAGTTAAGATAGGAGGAGATGAGATAAAAACAGTGACGCATAATCAATCTACAGCAAAGTCTCCAGGAATAGATGTTATTCCTTTGGAAATTGGGATGCTAGGAGGGAATTAAATGATAAAGATTTGGAAGGTTTTGTTTAACAATGTTTTAAAAGGCGGGGGGAAGCACCAATATTCTGGTAGAAAGCTGTGATGGCTGTAATACCCAAAGACATTAAAGAACCACCAGAACAAGCTTCATGTAGGCCCATTTCAATTTTAAACCAAGACTGTAAAGTATGTGTATCTGTAATAGCTAAAAGAATGACAAAGGTGTGGCCAAAATTGATAGATATGGATCATTGTGTTTTTGTACAGTGGAGGCAAAAGTATGACAACATTAATAGAACAGTAATGATCCAGAGGGAAGTAGAGTGTAGGAAAATGCCACTTTTGTTCTTGGGTCTTGATGCAGAGAAAGCAATTGATAGTGTAAGCTGGGATTTTATGAGTAGGGCAATGGAAACATTTGCATTCCCTGGTACAATAGTACAGTTAATTGGGACAATATATGACGGATTGGCAGCAAAAATTAAAGTTTGATGGTTCCTTTCTGGCAACTTGTGTCTGAACAGAAGAATCATGTAGGGGGTGTCCTGTTTCTTCTTTGTTATTTACTTTATTTTCCTTTATATTTAGAGCAATTGACAAAGACAATAAGGGACTCAGAAATTCAAGGATATAATTTGTATGGTAATGAAGAAAAGTTGGCTTTATTTACAGACAATATTGTTTTGTACCTGATAAAACCAGAAGAGGACATCTCAATGTTGTAGAACATCTTGAAACAGTTTATTTTCAGTATATAAAATTAATGAAGCTAAAACAAGGGCTATAGCTGTAAACTATGTACCCACACTTGAATTGGTCCAGCAATACCCATATTTATAGAGACACGATAAAATGAAGTATTTAGAAGTATGGATTAAAAAAGGATTCTGTTATGACAGCTAATGATATGTGGGAAGAGACTAAACAAAAGATAATACAAAACCTGAGAAACTAGAAGTTCTTGTTTATGGATATGAATAGCAAGATGCAAGCAGTAGAAATGTTATTAGTCCCTTTAGTTTTATATACAGGTCAGACATACTTTTAGCAACTATAAGAAAGGTTGTGGACAGTAATTAATAAAGAGTTGAAGCAAGTTATCTTGGAAGGGAAGAGGGCCGGAGGCAAGTGGGATAAGTTAATCCTTCTACTGGAACAAGGTAGAATAGGATTATCTGATTTGAAGGGATATTTTAGAGCTGCACAGTTAAAGCCCATATTCATAGCACAAGCAGAAAGTTGAAATTTAAAGTGGAAAGGAATGATGATGAAGTGGGTGAAAATTCAAGAAATAAGGAGAGAGTGAGATTTTAGATTCAGATTCTTAAGGAGAATAACAAAAACAACACAGAATATTGTATTCATAAATTAGCAGAAAGTAGTCTAAGAACTAAGACAGCATGAGAATGAAGAAAGGATAAATTGTTGCTAGGGATGACTGCAATTGGGAATGCAGAAAATAGCAAGAGGGGGTGGAATTTATTGGAGAAAATTGTCAAAGGAACTAAGGTATTGAGAGCAATTATCTAGAGAGGGAAAGGTAACAGAATGGGAACTAGCCAAGAAGACATTTAGACTGCCTTCCCTATCAGTGATTGATATCTGAGTATAGTCAGAGAAAAGAATAGGGGAAACCTAAGGGAAAGACTTGCTATGGAAGAGATTTTAACTGAATGTAGAACAGAAGCTGCTGTTAGAAAAGGGATAATTAGTAGGGCATATAAAATACTGCACACTACCTATAAGAATCAATCAGGGGAGGTTAGAAAAGACTGGGCAGAGAGATGACTGAGTAAGCAATTCAAAAGAAAACAGTAGGAGGACATATGTATACCTCCCAAATATGCAAGAAAGTCTAGAAGATTTAGATTTTTTTTAAGTGTCTGCATAGGTATTTTTATACCCCAAGCAGACTTCAAAGATTTTTTCCAAATGGGGAGGCCAAATGTTTTGGGAGTGTAATGAGTTGGTATGCTTTAAAAATTCCCTACAGAGGACTTTGTCAGAAATATTGAGAGAGCAAATGGGTGTAACTATGGAAATTATTTATTGTGCTGGGGTACATGATCTGAATTCCCTAGAAACGGTAAGGTCTTGTTAAGTTTAATTCTTGTGGCTACCAAAAAGCAGTTACTAGAAAATGGAAATCAAAGTCTAAACCAACTGTATTTGAGGTATTGAATATTGCAATAGCGATAAAAGAACTAGAAGTGGGATCTTTATAAAATGGTAGGAGCAAATTATATAGAAAAATGTAAATTGTGGGAACAATACATGCAGAATAATGTTTTGGAGGAGAACTGGGGTTTAAAGAAAGGCAGAAATTGATTAGTTGATATAATGCTGAATTGATGATAAATCTACAAAAGAATAAACATTTGTATAATGTTTGCAACTCAAAATATGTTAATATGGTCTGTTTTTCTTTTACATAAATGTATGTTTGCCTATGTCTTAAATGATAATTCAGTAAAGGTGTTAAAAAAATATTTAAAAAATAATTATAGCAACTGAGTCATGTCCATAGGGCAAATGCAAAGTCAGGAATGATTATACTTTTAAACCAAGCAAATTTGTCCAGAAAAAGGATTACTAATAAGTTTGGATCAGACACTAGTTCCCCATTTTTGTTCTATTGCTTTATCTGACTGTTTGCTATTCTTAAGAGTTTAAGTAAAGCTTTCCAATTGTCAGCTATACAAGTCCCCAAACTTTTTTCTTATTTTAATCTGCTACCCCAGAGTAGTTTCCTAAATCTTTGCCTTGCCATATTAAATCTGACTTTATTGGCCAAGTTGTCCCCCTGTTAAATAATGATTCTTCTTCTTCCTTCTTGATTTTACAGATTGTATAACCACCATTGATAATTTACTAACAGTCTTATGATCAGCAAAAAATGACCAGCCACCATTAGGGCATGCATATTTATACACTAGATTATTTATATATTTATAAAACATATCCCTGAAATGAGAGAGAAGTTTATAGTTCAGGTTGTTTTCCTATTCTCATAATTTTCTAGTATTTATAATGCCCTGCAGTCAGTTTTATAAAAGTTCATACTTTTTCTTAGATACAAACAAGCACCTTTCAATCTCTTTAACTTTATCTTCCAAGAAACACACAAATGGTCAAATCCTTTAATGGCAGACAGCAATTTACAGTCTTCAGTATCATTATGGTTCTTCACCCAAGCAACATCCAGGATGTTTCCTTTCCTAGTTGGTTTGTCAACCACTTGATTTAATCTTTCCACAGTTTTTGCTAAATTCTGCTAACTGTCCCAAGCAAAGAACCAATTGTTGCCTGATAAAAATCTCCAGTTCACACCTGGGCATTTAGGTCACTAGCTTCATACTCACTTAAGATAAATGTATTCAAAGTCTTGATAATTTTTTTTTCTATCCTCGGGGGGAAGCCCTCTAAAAAGGGGGCAACCTTCCATCGATAATTACCCAGTTTTATTCTTGCACCTCTAATTTCTTGATCCAGGACCTTAAAAATAAGAACTGTTGGCAGGCTTTCCTTAACGTATACTGAATCTCCTCCTCCTTTCTTCTTGGCATTCCTTAAATCATGATGTCCAAAAAAAAAAAAATAGGCAGAACCCTCAGTTGATTGATATCAGAGAACCATGTGTCATAATTTGAACAACATTATAGGTATCACCCATTACCCTTGCTTCAAGATCTCAAAACGTATTAAGACTTCTGGCATTATCATTAAATATCTTAGCCTCTTGGAAACTGTATTGCACTTTCTTCATAATTAAGTTTTCCAAAAAATGTTTCACTAATTTACTTATCTTATCAGCAAGAAATATATTGCCTTGGTGACTTATATATGGTCTGTCATTACTAAAAACTATTTTCCAGATCTTCCCAAGGAGGTGTGTTCCTTGGCTTGTTTCAAATTTAATCTTTTTATAACATTTGTAAATACCCTTGCCTTGTTCGATAAGACTTCTCAAAATCAAAGTGCTGGAAGGGTATCACAGAATATGGGATGAGATCCTATTTTATCTCCTAATTTAAGTATTTTTCTTACTCTTCAAACTTGCTCATGTTAGTCTTACCAACATCATTAGTTCCACCTAGAATTATCACTATATTGTATTTAATCATTTGGGAAAATAATGGTTCTAATGATGTTCTTATGTTTTCCATTTTGGCACCACTGTGTACAGAAATTGTAATATATTCCCTTCCTAATCTTGGCAGCAGCTTCTTAATACCTTTAAGTGTAGTGTCAGCTATAACCAAAGTCTGTTCATTCCTTATGTGATTATCAGTCCTTGAGTGATGCTCAAAGGAAGGAACTTCTGTGGTAGGAATCTCAGAATTTGTCACAACAGGGCCGATTTGACAATTATTAGATGATGAGCCACCCAGGACTTGTCTTCTTTTCTTCATGTCTGTACCTGACAGGGCATTCTCTGACTCCTCTGAAGAAATTTCACTCAAATTTATTTTCCTATGCTGCTATTTAGGAGGAAAAAACTCATATTTGGTTCCATTTCTTCATAGACCCCTCCTAAGGAGGAAAAGAACACTCCTGTTTGGTTCCATTTCTTCATAGAACCCTCCTTTTAATGCGTAGTTCCTTATTCATTGCTATAATTTCATCATCACAAGTTATGTTAATATTGACATTGATTTCGGTCTTAGTAGCACCATCTAAAAATGCCTTCATGTTCTCAACACCAATTTGAGTATTAACATCAAGAAGGTCCCTCTTGCTTTCTGTTTGGACCTTTCTACTTTTTAGGATTTTAACCACAAGATGGAGGTGTTCCTCCTGTTTAGCTTAGCGATACTTCTAAACCACAGTCAACAAGTTAGCATTTTGACTGTCATCTCCAGTCAATTTGCAGTTACTACATAAGCAGTTAAGATTGTTTCTTTTATTAATGTTATTGCCATACATAACACAGTAGTAAGTAATTCATAGGATCATAGGAGCTCACTAGACTATCAGCCTGGAGGTCATTTCAAGCCTGGCTGTTTCGTCACAATGTAATACCATAGGTACTCTAGTCAATACCCAGGACTGTATTTATTAATGACTGCCCATATCTAGAAGGGTTGTGGGAGTTATCCACGGTAAGAATTTGCAGTGCCCCATCAACTCATCCAGGTTCCTTTTGAATAGTGTCATAGAGGTGCTCTGCTTCACATGAATTGGCAACCTATTCCAAAGAAGTGGCAGTCGCCAGGAGACAAATCTTTCCCTCCAGCAGGTCCTGTCAAGTTGCAGGCCATATTTAGGTCCTTGGAGCAGGTAGCTCTAGTCCCGTTTGATTTACAGATGTGCAACAAATTCATTAGGTTTGGAGTGAAGATTGCTCTGTAAGCCTGGCATAAGTTTCCCCCAAGAAGTCTATATGATACTGAGTATAGTGACAGTGACTTTAGTCGATCTGTGTAAGGCATATGCTGTTGTCCCTTGATGATCTTAGTTAGAAACCACTGAGGTCTATCCAATTGCTGCAGGAGCTTTATATGGTACTTGCTGAAAGGAGCGTTACCCTCAATTATGGACCTTATTGGTGACAAGTATAAAGGGGTTATAACCTCCTTTGCTCTAGAAGTGAAGCCATTGCTAATCAAGTGTGCTGTGTATAAAGCCTTCCTTACTATGGTAGACACATAGTGTTCAAAGTTAATGTGATCCCAGATATCATACCACTTCATAAGTACATAGGGTATTGTTGTTAATCTGATAGTGTAAAGGGAATTGTTTTTACTGAAGGGAATGATGATGCATTTCTTTGCATTCAGTTTGAGACTGTGATTAAGATACCAGTTGTTGGTCTGCATAAGGGGACATGGCTTAGAATGCATTTATACCTTCCCCAAGGAGGGTATAGTTTACTTTGATGAAGTTTTCTTGTCTGACTTCACCCTTTGTGAATTCTGTTGTTAGTGCCAGTTCGAACCCAACTGATTTGTGGTCAGATTTAAGTAATGAGGGTCCGACATTTGCCCTGGTGCATCTATTTGTCATGTTAGTGAGGACCAGATCTAGTATGTTTGTTCATCTTGTTGGGGTTTGAACAGTTTGTGCCAGGGTATTTGAGTTAACAAAGTCAATGAACTTTTGCACTAGTGAGTTAGGGCTAGAGTAGGTTTCCCAGTTGATGGTGGGATAATTGAAATCCCCCATGACCAGAGTGTTTGGCAATATTTAGATTGACTCCAGTTTTGTCAAGTATGTCTCATGTGCATCATGATCCATGGAGGGGAATCTATAACTAGCTGAATGGGGGTCTTATCCACAGTAATCTGAGCATGGAGTAACTTCATGGAGTTGTCCAGTCTAACTAGTTGGGAGGCAAATTTATGACCAATATAGATAGAAACACCTCTTCCTTTGGTTCTCACATGTTTTGTGGTTTGAAAGTGTGGAAGGCATTTTAGCCTTGAACCACATTTTTATGACTGCACAGACATCTACATCTTCCAGTGATAGAAGTGCTTCCAGGTTGTGCTGTTTTTGGTTTAAGCTCCTAGTGCTTAGCAGCATAACCTTTATTTTGTTATGGCTGGCAATTTTCATGTCGGCAATTTTGTTTTTGAGACCTTGCTTAAAAAAGACACTATGGGGAGGCAAGGGCCTTTGCCAGCAGCCAAACGCCTAGTGGTGCCAGGTGCAAACCATCTCTGGCAAAGCAGCGAGGTTTGTCAACCATGTCATCCCAGTCTGACAGAAACTAGATTCTCTTTGAATGACACCAAAAACTAAGCCAGTTATTGAAATTGATAATTTTTTGTTTATACATCATTCTAGGTGAGAGTAATATGCTACTCAAGGCTAGAGGCATACCTGCCTGGGACACATACTCAGAGAGCTTAATCATGTCTCTCTTCACATAGTCCAGTGAGGTATATCTCAGGTCATTCACTCCTACATGAACTGTGACAGAGTCATAATGGTACTTGTTGCAGAGAGACCTGAGTGCATGCATAATGTGATGAATCATGGCACCGGACAGGCAGCTGACCATGACTTTCTCCTTATCTAACCTGGTGAGTGGGACATCTCTGTGTCTTACTATGGAGTCTCCATTGACAAGAACATTTGTTTTTTGAGTGTTATGCCTCAAGGGCTTGGTAGGTGAGACACTGGTGTTGCTATGTGTCTTGGGTGCTGTGGGAACTGTGTTAGTTGTAGTAGTCTTTTGTTTTGGAGGTCTCCGGTGTTTTGGTAAGTTTTTTTGAAAGAATGTCTGTATATATTGATTTATGTGTTGGATGTGTACTATGTGCATGAGTAGTGGTGGGTGAGTTGACAACCTCTTCAATGTTATTATTTTGAGTCCGAGAGAGGAGGGCTTCAAGATTCTTGGTGTAGATACATCTCTCGTACTCTGTACTAGACTGGGTTATTGCTAGAGGGTTGTCACTGTACATGAGGCAGTTGCTACACTGCTTTGGGAGACCCAAGTCAGCAAAGCTGTCAAGAGAAAGGGTTAGCCAACTATCCATAATGCTAGGTTTGAAGAACTCCTTTCTAGCACATCGTTTAGACAGAATTTATCTATTTCATACATACTTAATTTCAAAGAAGCTATTCCAAAGATATAAAGTAAAAATATTCACCAAATATGTAAAAAAGTAGAAAAAATAATAAACTATCAGAGTCTTTCAATCTTCACCTCCTCCACTACACATGCTAAACACACAGACACGCAGAGCACGTCTTTGCGTCTTCACGTCACTGCTTGCCACAGCTGGCTACACATAAAGTCAGCACTATTTATACATGCTCACCCCTTGAGAAATGTTGATTTAAAGAAAGGTTTGCCAAAGAAAGAAGTAAAAACAATAAAAAATAGCAGTCAGCTTGTCTGCTTTCAGTTGCAGGCAGAGTATTACACATAACTCCCTATAGCATTTATTTTAGTTACTGTTTGATGACTAGGTGATTTAACTGGTCAGATGACCCTTTTCAGTCATACCCTTAGCTCAACAGAGCCAAAGTACAGTAGGAGACATTTAGAGCAATTCATTATTATACACTCAATATTTACAATTGTTCAAAGATCGGCATTGCTTACTAGTACATAAGTTCGATTGGTATTTATAACTTTACAATATTTCAGAGTTTAGTTTGATGCTTAGTAACAATAATGCTATCACATGTTAGAGACAAGAATATACTGAGCATAGGCCTGTTATTTATCGGTTGTTAACTGTTATGTCTAAAGTAACTGCAAAAGGATTCAGACAGGAAAAGAGCTGGCACTGTCACTAAGCAAACTAGGCAGCTGCCTAAGGCCTGGTGCTGGCCACAACATTAATTAAAAAAAGGTTTTCCTTGCTTGGCATCCATATCATTGCTGCTTTAACTCATTGGGTCCTACAACAGTATGGTCATCAGGAAGGCATCTATGTATCCTGTAACAGCATACTCGTATTCACAGATGACTTCCCTGTACTTTTGAAATGAGAATACTTGTCATTTTATTCAAAGTCTAATTCTGAAGTTCTAGCAAAGGTACATGCATAAAACTGAGACTGCAAGGTGGCATCTACAAGCTGACATGATTTGTTAAGCATAACAGTGAAATGGTTAGCATGGGATATGCAGAGTTGGCGTTAATATGGAGTGTTTGCAAAAAGTTGTGAAAAACGTGACATATTTCCATGTTTACATTAATAATATAAAAATAGAGCATTGTTAACTATCTTGTTGGAGTGGCATATTCAAGCAGTTGCTGTTAGTAAAGAAAATGACATTAAAACATTTGGGTAATATGAAGACATTCTGAGATATAACTGCCCTTTTAGCAAAGGAGTTATGGCAGGCTATTACCTAAACCACGATGCTTTGCCAGAGATGGTCTGCACCTGTCATCCCTGGGATTCAGGTTACTGGCTAAAGCTCTTGCCACCCCGATAGTGCCTTTTTTAGGCAAGGTTCAAAGGACAAAACCACCTCCGTAACAGATACAAGCATGCAAAATCTGAAGGTAATGCTACTCAATGCTAGAAGTGTAAACCTCAAAATGCACTCTCTCGAGGCACTCCTAAAAATGGAGAATATCGATATCTGTGCAGTAACTGAGACCTGGTTCAAGGCTCCAGAGAGCACCCCTGCTATACTAGGCTACAACTCTTACCACACTTTATGGCCACCAAACCAAGACCGAAACACTAAAGTTGGAGGAGTGTCCATATTCACCAAGGATATTCACACCTCCAGGCTAGTTGCCCAACACAATGCATCTAAAATTCTCCAGGTGCAACTAACACTAGGTAAGACTGCAATCTAAATTGTAGCTTGCTACAGATACCCCACCATGCCCCAAGATTCTCACTACACCTTTCTAAACATACTGGAAAATATTAAGATACAACCAAACACCCTAATACTGGAGGATTTCAACTACCCTGCCATTAACTGGGAAAACAACTCGGGTACCAACACCTTTTCCCAACTGTTCTTGGAATTCATAAATTCCAATGCCCTGGATCAACTAATCCATTGTCCCACCAGGGGATACAATATCCTAGACCTGGCCATTACCAACATGGGAGATAGATGCTCCACACCAGTGGTCACCTCCTCATTGGTCAGGTCTGACCATAAGCTAATCACCCTTGATATCCACATCCCACCCCCACCCCCCAGTAAGGAAACCTCCATAAAAAAACTTCTCCAAAGCTAACCTCATGCTACTTAGTCAGAAGTGACAAATTTCATGACACCCATGCAGACGGCAGCTGAAAGTTCGACTGCTGAATCCTACACTAAGGCACTGTACAAGCACATCCCCTTGTGCATGAATCCCAAATAGAACCAAGATGCTCTCCTCCAAAAAAAAGGAAGCCACTCTGGTGGTCCCCTGCCATAAACTATACAACAGAAGGAAGAAACTGTTGCAGAAAAGAAGAAAATCCCAGGATGCAAAAAACTCCCTTACCAGCCTCAGTAAAAGCTGAGATCCCTCATAAAATCCTCCAAAGCTAGTTACGAAAATAAAATTGCCAAAGATTCCAAAGACAACCACAAGGCATTCCATAGTTATGTCAAGAATCTAAATGGCAATGCTCAGATCTGCTCTGAGCTACAACAGAATGCCATTAAATATACTGATCCTAAGGATATTGCCAATATCCTGGCAGATCGATTTAGTGCCAGCTTTACCCCCCTCTCACCCCCTAAAGGGCCCATCTCAATACCAAAAGATTGCCAAATTCCGGTAATCATGGCCACACAGGTAGAAACCTCACTCTCCAAAGCTAACAATACAGCATCCATGGGAACAGATGACATCCTGGGCTGTGTACTACATGGACTACAAAATGAACTGGCACCTCACCTAACTGTCATGTTTAATCATAGCCTCACCTAACTGTCATGTTTAATCATAGCCTCACCTCAGGCTTCGTGCCCACTGAGTGGTGCACAGCTACAGTTATCCCACTCCACAAGGGGGGGATCCACCTTGGATCCCGGGAAATACCGCCCCATCAGTCTGACGAGCCAGAACTGCAAGGGCACGGAATGCATTATCATGGAACTTGTAAACAAAGACATTGGCAACCTTCAAACACTGGACCCCACCCAGTTTGGGTTCGTGAAGGGCCGATATTGTCTCCTGAACCTGATTGACTTCTTTGAATCAGTCTCCAGAGCTGTGGACGAGAGTAAGGCAGTTCACACAGACTATCTGGACCTTGCCAAGGCCTTTGACACCATCCTCCACTCTGGAATCATAGATAAACTTACTAAGCTGGGCATAAATCCCTATGTCACTCGTTGGGTTGCCAACTGGCTTACTGACAGAACCCAGACTGTAAAAGTAACCGACTCCAAATCCAGCTCCAGACAAGTGGCAAGTGGAGTACCTCAGGGTTCAGTCCTGGGATCGCTCTTGTTTAGCTTCTACTTCTCTGAAGTACAGGCCAATACTAAGGGACTCTGGCTAACAAAGTTCGCAGATGACTGCAAACTGGGAGCCATTATAGAATCCCCAAATGATATGGATATTCTACAAAAGGGACGTACAGAAACAAATGCTTGGTGCCAGAGCCATGGGCTCAAGCTTAATGCCAAGAAATGTATAGTTATCCCCTTTGGGAAAAAACATGTACCCATGAATTACCACATAGGTGGCAGTACACTAAGTATCAAGAGAGTGATGAGAGAATTGGGGACATAGGTGGACAGTAGTCTCACCTTCGATAACCACATTGCCACAACAGTCAGGAAATCCTTCTCTGTGGCACACCTCATCACTAAGGGCTTTTCATTCAGAAAAAAGGAGGTCATTGTCCCACTGTACTCATCCCTCATTCGACCCATTATAGAGTACAACACCCTATTTGGTATGTACCTCTCATGACATATGCAACAGCTGGAAAGGCCGCAGAAGTACCTCACTAAAAGAATCACAGGCCTAAAGCAGATGCCCTATGCTGACCGTCTAAAAAAACTCCAGCTATACTCTGTGGCATATCGTATATTCAGAGGCGATCTCTGCTTAACATCCAAGGCCCTGTCAAACCCTGAGCTGTTGGACATGCTCCACTTAAAGAAATCCCAATCCCTCAGAGCCACACGCTCCAGGGATCTAAACCTTGTCATCACAATGAACAAAACTTGCTGGAGGGATAGGTTCCTGACCCAGAGACTCCCCATACTCTGGAATAGACTGCCCATACATGTCAAGCAGAGCACCTCCTTGGCCCTCTTCAAAAGGAACCTTGACGATTAGATGGGAGATAGGAAATTCACCCCAGGGATCACGTCAGTCACCCTGCTAGATAGGGGTCCAAAGAAGTAAATATTGTGGGAAGAAATATCCAGGGAATTGTTATTGCTAGGCTTGTATAGGCCCTAGGGCTGATAGCCTAGTACCAACCTATGAACCTATATTTTGATAAAAAAATAATTACATAAAAGCTTTGAAACCTACAGGTGAACAAATGGTACCATCTTATGTAAGCTGTTAAAGCATACAATGTTTCTAATGATACTTGTCATCTAACACAAATATTTTTGTAGATTAACATTGTCTCAAGATATTGTGAAATCATTATATGCATAATTTACATAGAACCAGCCATATCAAAAACAGCAGTATGCTATCCCCTCTTGTCATACATCATTGGAAAGCTCTTGAACAGGTGAATAGTTCTGGTACTGACATCCTGAATGTATCTTGCACACATACAGAGATAAAACCCTTTGTTTGAACATAACACTAGTACTGTTTGGCAAAAAATATAGATTTTTCCTTCGTAAAGTTGCAATATATAATCAGCATCTAAAGATAGACCTTTAAACTAATTCCAGTGTGTAGCCCATTGTCTACCAAACAGTTATCATATTTTGCATTTTTTTATCAGATATTATAAGTGTAATGAAGTGTGTTTTTAGTAGGTGTTTTTGGAGTAAAGCTGTCGGGAAGCAAATGATTTCCTGGCTTAGAAGATTTGAGGAAGTAAAGGTGTTCACCTCCTGCTCTTCAGGATTAAATGAGTTAAGATTGTCCTGCTTTGTATAGATACTTTCAGCCAATGAAATAGGGGAGCAGACACACACAGCAAATGGGAATAGGCTGCTTGAGATTTAATTTTACAGCAGAACAGACAGGCAAGTATATTGTGCAGCATTATGAAATGACAACAGCAGGTATGAGTTGCAGGTGTGTGTGTGTGTGTGTGTGTGTGTGTGTGTGTGTGTGTGTGTGTGTGCTTGTGCTTGTGTGCGTGTGTGTGCTTGTGTGTTTTCTTGCTCTGACTCAAAACCTGTATCTTTGTGACAGGAGCCAAGAAGTTTAATCCTCTATTCCAACCAACACAACTCCTTTAACTTGCAGTTAGTCAATGTCAGTCATTAGAATTTCACAGTTTGTGTTTAGCAGCATGCATGTTGAAGCAAAACCTTGTTCTCATAACTTTTTAAGTGATTTAGTGTAATCTGTTTTTGTCTCCACTTTGCAGAGCATCTCTGATTTGGCCTCATATGAATGCCCTGTCCATGAGTAAGTCACTTAACCAAACAGTGCTTTGGAGCAACTGGATATTTGGGCTAGGCTCCTTAGTGGTCCTCCGCACTGCAAGCCAAGTAACTAGTACATGTGAACCAGAGTAGTCATATTGTAAAGGGAAAACATTGATTGCAGTAAACAGGAGCATCATCACATGAGATATGTTCTTTGGATGTAATTCTGGGCTTCATCAATATTGACTTATTTAGCTGAGAATAAACTGGACAACATAAAGTCCGTGAGTTTAATGTATTTTAATTTAGCTTGTTTTTGCATGCACACAGCTGTGCAATGCAGTATGTTTGGGCTAGAACAGTTTGTGTAGCACTTACTGCAGATGAGTAAGGTTATGAGCTGTTAAAGATCTGCTTCCAGTATTACATGGTTTGATGTCCCAGTCTTCTTAATCTGTGTGACTCTGCCAAGTTACTTCACCAGACAACACTTCTATGCTGCTTCTGAAAATGGATACAATTCCAATAGGTTGTCCCAGGCAGTCAGCAAAAGAATTATACATTCATCTTTTGAATTCATGCACTCTTCACTTATGCTAACTAGTACTTACATGCTATTTGAGTATGTATCCCAGTGGACTTGTATTAGTTTATCGAATTACTGCTTCATCAAACCTGGGGACGTTGAGAAGAGAACATAGAAACTTAAAAACATCACAATATATAAGTGTCTTCCCTTCGATGATGTAGATTGAGATAGTTAGGTCTTGGGATGTTTTTAAGTTTCAGTGTTCTCTTCTCGACATTTCCTGATTCGACAGTATGGTAATTCGATAAACTAATATTAACCCATCCTAGCACACCTCTTGAAGTTTAATGGGTTGCCAGATGCATTTTCACTAAATGTGAGTTTCAATAGATGAGAAGTTACATTTCTCATGATAAGTCTGTTTTCAATGTGAATGTGTTTGTTTAATTTACAAAAATGTGTGTCACTGTTCTTTTCCTGTAACATTTGAAAGAATAGTTTAAATGAAATCCAAATCTCTGTGATAATTTTAAAAGTAAATGATACCATTTGGAATCTGCTTGTGTTCTGACTGGAGTGCTTCTCAAACAAACTGATAGGTATATTTTTTGGCACTTTTTGCTTGACTGAATTATATATATTTGCTGGCATATAATTATGTATATTTTTTTCTGTTCTCTGATCTGTTCTGAAACTGGATTTTCCCTCCCACCCACCTTATTCTTGTGGTGTTGTTATTGTTGGTGGCTTTGCAGTTGCCCGCCCCTACTGTAAATTTGATCTGGGACACTCTTCCCGGTCTAGTGTTCTTTTTGCCTAATACAGAGAGAACATTAGAGAAGGCCAACCCACTTAGGTTCTTAACCTTGAATTATCTTCTGCTACTCCTTTCTCCCTTTGTACTTTACTGAAAAAAATCTTCTTGTGTTCTGACTGAGTGTGCTTCTCAGCTGATAAGTATATATTTTTTGCACTTTTTAACTGTTCAGAGTTAAATAAAACAACAATTGAATTCAGTTCAGAATACATTTTGAATAAATTGCATTTATTTAAACTGTATTTGCTTTAATACTGCTACACACTCAAGTGTGCTAGCTTGCACTGCACTTTCAATTGTTTTAGTGCTGTTTTATCTGCTTTCTGAAAAAAAAAATCTAAGTTTGTTTCCTGCCTTTCCTGTAACTAGTCTACTCCAGATACAGATTTGCTGTATCCAAAACTGTTGGTAAGCTTCTGAGACCCCCAAGCCTTTATGTGTTGGAGGGAAGCCTTCTAACCTATCAGTGGGAATGGTAAGCAGTAGGTAGCCTATCTACCACAAGAGGAGTGGTTTCTGGCCCAGAAATTGTAGTTTATTAACCATTTGGGCAGTTTTTCCATCTCGTTCAACTTTCTGGTTTAATAGCCAGCATTTGCACTTGTTTCCTGCCTTTCCTGTAACTAGTCTAGTCCAGATACAGATTTGCTGTATCAGGACTGTTTGTAAGCTTCTCAGTGGTGCCAAAGTCTGCTGTTCAATTTTTCTCTTAGATCTGCTAGTTCTCTTCTCTTCTATACTTTTACTAGCTTATTAGTTTAGCACTTTACCATAATTCTTGTAGCAATTATTGTAGCACACACAAGTGCTAACAGCACTAAATGTTCTACAAAGAAGCAGCTCCAGTACTTATTATTAATGCCCACCTCTCCAGGTATGTCTAAAGGTCAGTTCTCTGTACTTTCTCCTATTAATCTGGTGAAATTGGGCATCCTGAGGCAATGTAGCAGCTGCCTCATGTACACAGACAACCCTCTCCTCAACACTCAGACTTATGAGAGATGCACTTCTATATCCAAAATTAGAAGCCACACACTCCATCCAAGACCGCAATAGCTGGTCAAGAGGAGAAGGTTAACACTTGCACCACACCACATGGAATACATAGCCTTCCAGAACACACACTAGCACTGCCTTCACATAAAAACACAAACCATACACCCACCTTCGTGGAGGCTCTCAATAAAAGTCTACCCAAACAGCAGAGACCTCCAAGGCAGAAACACACTCAACCACCACAACACAACACTAATCACAAGACACATAACTTTCCTAAACAGTGTGCCACTCAACCAAAGCCCGTAAGGCAAAACAGCATGCCCAACATACTAGTCATAGGTCACTCGATAGTGAGGCACACTGATGTCCCACTCACTAGGCTAAATAAGGAGAAAGTAACAGTCAGCTGCCTGTCAGGCACCAGGATCTGCCCCATATTGCATGCACTCAGGTCCCTCAACAACAGGTACAAATATGACTCTGTCATTGTACATGTGAGTGTGAATCACCTGAGATGTACCTACCTGGACTACATGAAAAGAGACATGGAGGAGCTCTTGGATTATGTAGCCCAGGTGGGTATGACCCTAGCCCTGAGCAGCATCCTACCATCACCCAGAATGATACCACAGTATAAGCAGAAAATGATTGATTTCAACAATTGGCTAAGTTTCTGGTGTCATTGTAAGGGGATCCAGTATCTGCCTGGGATGACATGATTGACAGCCCTTGATGCTTTGCCAGAGATGGCCTGCATTTGTCACCCCTGGGCTTCCAAATACTGGCCAAGGCTCTTGTCACCCCTGTAGTGCCTTTTTAGACGGTGTTCCAAAGACCAAATTACCACCATAACAGCTACAAACAAATGCAATATGAGGGTCATGCTGCTCAATGCTAGAAGCCTAAATCTCAAAATGCACTCACTTGAAGCACTCCTTAAAATGGAGAACATCGACATTTGTGCTGTAACAGAGACCTGGTTCAAGGCAGCAGAAAACACCCCTGCACTACCAGGCTTATAACTCATTCCACACCTTTCGGCCCCAGAACTTGGATCGAAGCTCCAAAGGCAGTGGTGTTTCCATATTCATAAAGGATACACACACCTCTAGACTGGTAGCCCAACATAAAGCATCTGAGATACTTCAGGTGCAGCTAACATTGGGTAAGACACCGATTCAGGTTGTAGCCTGCTGTAGGTCCCCAACCATGTCCCAAGACTCTCACTCCATGTTCCTAAGCACCCTGGAGAATGTTAGGGTCCAACCTAACACTCTCATACTGGATGACTTCAACTACCCTTCCATTAACTGGGAAAACTACTCGTGTACCAATCCACTTGCCCAATGTTTCCTGGAATTCATTAATTCTTTTTTTTCAATAATAATTCTTTATTTTATTTTTTCCAAACAACTAATACAGTACTACCAACTACTTACAATATGTACATGAATGCTTCCAACAGTTACATAGAATCATTATACATACCTATACACTTCTAAAAAAAAAAATAATGAAGAAAAAAGAACTAGTAACCATATAAGACTTATCTCAATAAAATTCAACAGTTATTCAGTTTTTCCCAGCGAATAGTGGAATGGAACTTTAAGCTAATACAATGTTAAAGATTTGTTCCCATATTTTTGTATTGTTTACATTTTTCTTATGATCACTAATTAGAAATTTATGTGCTAGAATATGTTTGGTGGCTACTATCTTGAAATTTTGCCATGATGTCTGTAAAGGGTTCAACCAATTGGAAGCTATATATAACTTCATCAACAAAAAATATTGACTAGTATAATTCTTTGGGTTCTTTCCAAGTTGGGTGGTGGAATATGTAAAATCGTAAATTCCCAGGAGAGTGTGGAATGTTGATATCCCATTTTTGTAGTTGAAGTTTCAAGGAATTCCAGAGTTTGAAAATACATTTACAACTCCAAAACATATGTAGGAGGTCGGCTGTTTGATCTATACAATATGGGCATTTTGGTGAGTTCTTTGAGTTAAATTTGTGTAGAGTGAGACGCTGATAATACGCGTTATTAAATATCATCAATTGGGTAAATAATAGCTTCTGAAGGGACACAGATTTTATGGTTAAGTGAATTGCTTTTAGTATTTTACTTTCTTCAATTGTCAACAATTTCTCTCTCCAGTATTTGGAAATTAATATTTGATTATTATATTTTATTTCTTTAATCAAACCATATGCTGCAGTTATATATTTACATTCCTGTGTAAGGGTTTGCCATAAGTTCAGACACATGTTTAAATCTTCTTCTTTAATTATGTCATTCCCTTTACTAAGGTAACTTATTGATAGGTCTTTTAATTGTCTTATTATAATTAGATACGATTTGGGAAATTCAACTCTTCTAAAATATTGTGAATCGGGATACCTAAAAAGGATATAAATCAAGTAGGGTTAAATTAATTATAAGTGGGAATTTCTTAAGGTCTATCAGCTGGTTACCAATTTTCAGATTTGGATTTTGTGAAATGGTTGAAGAATTATCATACTTTGCAAAAGATTTAATGAGTTAAAGAGATTTTGTACTGAAACTATATATGTTTTGATATGTTCCAACACGAAGTACACTTTAAGAGTATTTTTGTTTAAAAGGTAATGCCTTGCAGTTAATATCCAATTCCTTGACATGTTTATGATTAAGAACCAGCCATTTGGGAACCCATTTCGAGTTACACCCATCAAAGTTAATTATTCTTAAAAGTCTATTGATGTTTATTATTAAATAATATGTTTCGAAATTAAGTAGATCCAACCCTCCCTATTTTTGGAGCCATCAATTTATCATACGATATCCTAACTTTTCTAGGTTCCCATAGAAATCTAGCTAGTTCTGTATGAAGCTGTTTGAAGAATTTTTGGAGATTTGAACTTGTGATGCTCTAAAAATATATAGTAATCTAGGAAGTATATTCATTTTAATAATTGAAGTCTTCGCCATTATTGGTAATTTCAGATTATCCCATCTTTTCAAGTCAGATACTATCTGCTCCCAAATAACCTTAACATTATTGAGATAAAAATCTCTGTTGTCAGTTGAGAAAACCACTCCTAAGTATTTTATTTTTCTTCTGATTTTACCTGCCCTACTAATGGTAATAGTGAAAAAGCCGCAGGTGTCTTTAATGGGAATATCTTAGTTTTTTTAAATTTAATTTATAATTGGAAATTTTGCAAATTCTTCTACTGCCTTTAATATTTTATTAGTATCCGAAACAGGTGTTGTGCAATAAATACTCAAATCATCTGCAAAAGCAGCCATTGTGATCTTCGTACCATAGATCCTTGGAGCATTATGATAGATATTTTGTTTAATGTGCAAAAATAGAGGTTCCAAATACAAATTGAATAACAAGGGAGATAAAGGACAGCCTTGACGTGTACCATTTTTAATTTGAATTCTTTTTGAAAGATTCCTGTTAATGACTAGATTTGTATAAGGATTGGTATATAATTTTTTTAAAGTTGAAGTGAATTCTTGCGGTATGTTAAAACATGTTAAAATGTCAAATAAATATTCTAAGTTCACTCTGTCAAATGCTTTTTGTGCATCAATTATAAGTGCGTAAAGATTATGGTTTTTATGGGTGGCATGAGAAATCATTGTATGCAGTGTTAATGTATTATCTATAGTTTGCCTGCTATTTATAAAACCGGCTTGTTCATCAGATATTATAGGGTTAATTACCATTTTCAACCTGTTAGCCAAAATCGATGTCATAATTTTCATATCTATGTTTAAAAGTGAGATGGGTCTATAATTATCCGGGTTTTGTCGATCAGTATTTTCTTTTGGTATGAGAATAGTTTTCGATGCATTAAAGTGTGGGTCAGTAATTTTATTGTTAATAATATAGTTAAAGACCACTGACAGTATTTTCCGCAGAATATCACTAAAAGTTTTATAAAATTCTGTAGTCAAACCATCCGGTCCCGGAGCTTTGTATGGCTTCAATTTCTTGATAACATCAGTTATTTCCTCTGAAGAAATAGGTTTAATCAGGTTCATATGAAGCTCATCATTAATCTTTGGAAATATAATTTTCTGAAGAAAATCATTATTATTCTTATTTGGATTTACATCCTGTTGTTCACCATATAGTTCTGAAAATATTAGTTCAAAACCTTTATGATATCTTGCGTATTGGTGTATGTTTTATTGTTGAAGTATATTTCAGGGATTTGGGAAGGTGACTTGATTGATTAATAATACGTGCTAGTGCTTTTGACGGGTCTGTATGTGATTAGCGTATTTTACCAGCATTTTCTGTTCATGGAATGATAATTTACTGTTTTGTAATAAAAAGTTTCTTCTGACAATTTAATAATTCCGTTTGGTTTGTTTACTATAATTTCTAATTAATTCCTGATCTAATAATTCAATTTTTGATTCCAAGTCATGCATATCTTTCACTTGTAATTTCTTGTAGAAAGTAGCTTTTGGATAAACATTCCTCTAATTTGCACTTTGATAGTTGCCCATTCTATGTCTGATGGATGTCGGTTTTCTAAAAGCTTATTTAATAATTGATTAAAAACTCCTGAGCTTCTTTTAATACATCCTCTTTATGCAATAGATATGGATTTAATGTCCAATTATAACTCCTAGCATGCAATTTATGACAAGTATCTTTCTTAAAGGTTAATGTGATCCTGGAGTGATCCGACAAATAACGAGCTTGTATGTATATATAGGGATCAAAACACATTAGTGTATCTGATATTAAAAAGAAATCGATCCTGGACCACATTTTATGACAGCTCGAATAAAATGTGAAGTTATTTGGATTCATTTGGTCCTTATTATATTTAAATGGATCATAAAGTTTAAAATCTGCTTTAAGTTCCTGCAGTGCTATCACTGCCTGATTATTATAAGATCTATGGGGACTTGTTTTATCTAGTTTAGGGTCTTAGTATGTATTCCAGTCACCTCCTATTATTATATAATAATTGTTATATTGGTTTAAAATAAAGTAAAGTGATGTTATGAAGGTTTGCTGATTGGTACATGGGGCATATATATTAAGAAGAATCACCGGTTTATCGTAAAATTTTGTTATAAAAATTACATAACACCATCTTCCTTCTTTATCCATTTTAAAATCTAAAATTCTCTCTTGGAACTGAGTTTTGATGATTATTGCTACACCTGCACTATTAGTTGTCCCTTCGAGCTATTACCCCTGATCCATTTTTATTTTTAATGGCAGTCCATTGATCATTAGCCAAGTGGGTTTCTTGTAACAATATAAATTGTGCTTTTGACTGAAGAAGTAAATGAAAAAATAGTTTCCTTTTTTTCAGATTCTGGAAACCTTTAACATTCCATGAGTCTATTATCCACATAAAAATACTTTTAAAATGTTAGTGTATATGTTGAATTTGAAAAACGATACTAGATTCCTGTATAATATCAGATTTTGAAATATCTGGAAGCAAACTAAATGCCCCATCCCTAACCAGTGCCTATCCACTATTCTCCTGGACCAGGACAAACATAGGTTTTTAACACTGTTTATACTTCTATTGGTATACATCAATCCTAAATGACTATTATATAATAACACCCTAACAAGATATACAAAACCTATGATAACTACAACTAACCCTACAAAAACTAACCTACACATTCCCCATTAAACACTAGTACCTATCTACAGCTCTTGAACATATTAGTTAGTTAACACACTGTTATATCTTACATACCAATTTCTTATTCTACCCTGTAATGATTTACATACATTATTAATTAAATAATTGGTTATATTATCCTAGAATAACTAACTGTCTTATCTAACTTTGCCTAGGTAAGTATAACATGTTAACAGCAGCATTGATAAAAACAACATCAGTAACATTTTTTTTTCACCATTAATGTATTAATACTGTAAGAAATATATAGCTAACATAATGCACAGAATCTCTAGAACCACATAAAATATATATCCTTCCATTCCTTAGGAATAGGAGAGTGAATTATACATGTTAACACATATAGATTATCATAGCATTAATAAGGAGAAAGGTTTTTTGTTTTTTTTTTTTTTTGTAGTAACATAAACAATATAACAGTCATTTCAAAGGCAGAAAAGCAAAAATATCAATAGTATATAATTATAACTGCATTTCTATCTTCAGGCACACTATCTAGATCCAAAATAGAATAACTGTAGTAACTTTATATTGTTTCTAACATTGTAGTTAAATTACTCTATTTAACCATATGTTACAGCCCAGTTTAAATCCTTACCTGAATAAGCTGACATTTCTTTATACAAAATAAAAGTCAAACCTCTCTAAAATTGTCCAGGAGCCTCGTTTTGCCATTCTAAAAGCTTCCCCTGGCTCCACAGAGCTCTGGCTACTTCCTGGTATAAAAATCTTGATTTTGAGTTCTCGAAGGGGGGCCCATTATATGGACAGATTTCCGGAAGTGCCACAACAAAAGCTGACCCTCTGGAGCATTTCTAGGACTTCCTGTTGACTCACAGACACACACAGTTCATCAAGGCTGCAGGAGTTCATGAAATCTTTAGATTTAAGCTGGACCTGTAAGAAAATACTGGTTAATGATTAAACAGGGGGCCTGGTGAGAAAAAAGAAGCAAACAAAGGATTTTGAAGCCTTGAGGTATAGTAGCCATGGAATCCCAGAATCTGTATTGCTGTACACAGACTGAATGTTCCAGTTAAGCTTCTGAAGTTGGAAGGGATTTAAAAGTCTTCAAAAAGGTGAGTTTTGCTTCCTTTTTGTAGAAACAGAATATTTGGCTCCATCAAATGTAAAGATTAATGTACTTGGATACTTCATCTGGAATTTTATATTTTTATCAATAAGAAATTTGCAGTAAGGGGCTAATGCTTGTCTGGCTTGTCTGATTTGCATTGGTAGATCTTGACCCATAGAAACTCTGTTATTTTGCCACATTACAAAACCTCCTTTCTTTTTCATAGTTAGAATTATTTTATTTACATCCTGGTAATTCAGAATTTTGACATAAACCGGTCTAGGAATATTTGATGCTTGTGATTCCCTGAGAGCTCTGTGTGCTCTTTCTATGACTATTTGCTTAGCCATACCCGAGTCCTTGAACAATATTTCCAGTATCTGTGTAATGGTAGGCATTAGATCATTATATTGAATATTTTCCGGGATTCCTCTAATAATTATGTTGTTTCTTCTGGATCTTGCCTCTAAATCCAGGATCTTGGTCTGCATAGTTTGAATGTCCAGGTCATGAATATCTGTTTTTTTTGTAAGAAATGTTATTCTGTCCTCATTATCAGATATTCTAGCTTCAGATTTATCTATTCTGTCAAGAATTTGACTGCATGTGGCATTAAAAGCAAGTATCTGGTTTGAAAGTGCATTTAAAGATTCTTGTATGGGTAACAGTGCTGTTTTAATGTCCTCCATGTTAGCTAGCTGATCCGGTTGGTTTGTTCCTCCTGTTTTTAAAAGATCTTGTGGTTTTACAGTTTTCTGTCTTTTAAATGTAGAGTCTTTCTCTGGTGACATCAGCATTGATAATTTAGTTTTAGTTGTTGTTGTGTCCATATTTTTGTCCAGTTTTGACATCTTGAAACAGAAATCAGATAGATCCTTTGTTTATAGCTCTATTCAGAGTCAGGCAGACAATCAGCTTTAATCCTGTGAAATTAATTAGTTTTTCCTTCGTTCTTTTGATTCTCAGTCGTAGTTTGGTTGTAGTAGAATAGTTATATCCGGTAATTAATGCAAAAAGACTTGTAGTATATCCTCAGGGTTACTTATTCTTGCGAGTAACTGGAGAGCTGTAGATGTACAGTGTCTACAGAAAGGCGGCCATCTTCATTAATTCTAATGCCCTGGACCAGCTCGTTCTTACCCCCACTAGAGGTAGCAAAATCTTTGACCTGGTCATTACTAACATGGATGACCATTGCTCTGCACCAATAGTCAGCTCCTCCCTGGTTAGATCCGACCAAAACTAATCACCTTGGAAATCCACATCCTTCCCACCCACCCCCGCAAAGGTAACCACCATGAAAAACTTCTCCAAAGCTAACTTTGGGTTTCTAAAAACAGAAGTGGCTAACTTCACAGCACCCATGCAAATGGAGAATAGTTGCATGACCACCGAGTCATACACCAATGCACTGTGCGAACACATACATAAATGCATCGATCTCGCCATACCCAATAGAACCAAGACGCTCTCCTCCAAAAAAAGGAAGCCAGTCTGGTGGTCCCATGCCATAAACAAACTCTACAACAGAAGGAGGAAACTGATGTGGAATAAGGTAAAGTCCCAAGACTGGAAAAACTCCCTTATCAGCCTCAACAAAAAGTTGAGATCCCTCATCAAATCCTGTAAAGCTAGCTATGAAAACAGAATTGCAGCAGATAGTAAAGACAACCACAAGGCCTTCTATAGTTATGTAAAGAATCTCCACAGAAATACCCAGATTTGCTCTGAGCTACTGCACAATGTTACCTCCTTTACCAAGCCAGCAGATATTGCCAGTATAGTGGCCGACAAATTCAGTGCCAACTTTACCCCTCTCTTCCCTCCTAAAGGACTAATCATAATACAAGTAGATTGCCAGGCACCCAGTATTACTGCTGCACAGGTTAAAACAACACTGTCCAAGGCCAAGAATACAGCTTCTATGGGACCTGACAATATCCCTGGCTGTGTTCTACATTAACTACAGAGTGAACTGGCACCTCACCTGTGTGCCCTGTTCAATCACAGCTTTACCTCAGGCTTTGTCCCTACCAAATGGCGCTCTGCTACAGTCATCGCTCTCCACAAAGGAGAAGTGACTACGGACCCTGGGGACTGATGAGCCTGATGAGTTTGATATGCAAAGATATGAAACACATCATCGTGGACCTAATAACCAAGGATATAGGGAATCTCCAAACTCTGGATCCCACACAGTTTGGTTTTGTGAAGGGTAGATCATGCCCACTCAACTTGGTTGACTTCTTTGAGTCAGGCACCAGAGCTGTGGATGAAGGCAAGGTGGTTCATACAGCCTACCTTGATCTGGCCAAGGCCTTTGATACCATTCCCCACTCAGGAATCATAGAAAAACTCACTAACCTAGGCATCAACCCCTATATCACTAGGTGGGTTGCAAACTGGCTCACAGATAGAACACACAGTGGGAAAGTAGCTGACTCCAAGTCAGACTGCAGACCAGTCAGAAGTGGAGTCCCACAGGGTTCGGTCCTATGTCCTCTCCTGTTTAGTATCTACTTCTCTGAAGTCCAGGCCAACACAAAGGGACTCTGGCTGACAAAGTTCACAGATGATTGCAAGTTGGGAGCTATTATTAACTCCCCAAGTGATGTTGACTTCCTACAGAAAGGCCTCACTAAGACTAATGACTGGTGTCAGAACCATGGCTTTAAGCTCAGTGCCAAAAAATGTGTCATCATCCCCCTTGGGGAAAAAAAACAGTTCCCTTGAATTACCACATTGATGGTAGTCCACTGAACACAGAAGGAGTTATAAATGATCTGGGAACACAGGTTGACAGCAACCTCTCTTTTGACCACCACATTGCCACTGTGGTCAAAGTTCCTTCTATGTGGCACATCTCATTACTAAGGGTTTTGCATCCAGGAAGAAAGAGGTCATTGTCTCCCTCTGCTCTTCACTCATTAGGCCAATCATTGAGTACAATGCCTCATTTGGCATGTACCTCACTAGACACCTGCAACAACTGGAGAGGCCACAAAAGTATCTCACAAAGAGGATCATAGGCCTTAAACACTTGTCCTATATGGACAGACACAAAAAACTCCAACTGTTCTCTGTCTCGTATCGCCTACTTAGAGGCGATCTCTGCTTGACTTACAAAGCGATGTCTGACCCAGCTCTGTTAGAAATGCTACATCTAAAGAAATCCCAGTCCCTGCACACCACACACTCCAGAGACCTCAACATCATTACCACAATCAACAAAACATACTTGAGGGACAGGTTCATAACCCACAGACTGCCCATGCTCTGGAATAGACTTCCCACACATGTCAAGCAGAGCACCTCAATGGCCCTCTTCAAGAGAAATTTTGATGAATGGATGGCAAATAGAAAATTCACCCCGGGGATAACTCTAGTGGCTCTACTCGACAGAGGCACTGGGAACTAAGGTCGGGTGGCACAATGCCAGGGTAATCCTATGGGCTAGGCTTGTAAAGGCTCCAGAGCCATTAGCCTAGTTCACACTTATGAACCTAAGTAGTATGTACACTGGCAGGTTTGAACAGTGTTTGTGGTAACTGTTTAGAGAGAGCCAAGTAATGGGGTATTGGCATGGCTGGCAGGGACCTGATTCATTACCATGCATAGGCCCCATTTATCCAAGGTCTGTCTGTATTGACTGTGGAGGTATATTGCTGCAACAATTAAGCATCATTTCCCATTCAAGTAGGTCAGAGCCGTACTGAGTAATGTTAGAATGGCTAGCTATTTTTGATGACAGAGAAGACATAGGGAGGTCAAAAATGAGATGTAGAGATATAGGTGTTCTGCAAGTGTATAAGACCTCTCCAAAAAAAAAAAAAACAGCATGCTGTATGCATTAACTTATCTTATTTTTGTATGACTTGTTGGTTGTTAAACTAAAGCTGCTGCAGCATTTATATTGTCTGCTATTGTTTTGCTTTATTTGTTGCACTAAAGAATGAATGCATTCATTAATAGGCCTGTATTGTGTAATATATCTAAACATGTTGCATTTTATTAATGTATTTTTGCAGTACCTTCTTTACAGCCTCCAACAACTGCAAAGGGGTTGACATTTGTCATGTCATATAGTTTCGTTTGTCATGTCATATAGTTTGCATTATTTGAAGTGATGATCAGAACAGTCTGATCTTTTTGCATCCCTTATGTAGTCACTGTTACTTACTACTGTGGTACAGTCTTCTCTACAAGACCAAATTGTAAAGGAATTTGTTAAGGATTTGCATTTAGGTAAAAACTGTTATTCTGGCATGTATTGTAAAAGACTTGTTAATGAGCTGTTTCTTGTAGCAAGGGTGTAGGGTTTAAATCTTTCCACCTTCATTTATCTACTGTGTGACACTGAGCAAGTCACTTAACTAGCCAGTGCTTTGGAGCAATTGAGAATTTGGGCTAGGCTCCATAATGGTCTTCTAGACTGCATGGCTAATAAATATGAACCTGTTGTCATTGCTTGCCATCCCCTATCTAGTTTAGTAAATGTTATGTTAATATCACCAGCACACCATTTATTAATGCACCCTAGGTAATTTATTCTTCAAAGGTGACAGGCACTGCATTTGTAGATAAAGTACTAAAATGCAAAGTTATTTGCCAGCAGCAACAATGTTTGTTTTAGTAATAGTTATACTTAATGTAGAATTATTTAGATGATTTTTTACTTCTGTAGAGATTGTGCACATAGATTTGGCATATATCATCAGGTGGCTAATTTTTCTTCTGCGCTTATAAGTACTCTTCTATCTAAACTGAGCTACACCTGCCTGGATCTTATGGTGTGATGCTGGTCATTGTTATACAGTTAATGTAATCCATCCAAAGCAATCAATAAAGTACATGTAATGTATTCCTTCATAACAATTAAGGTGTACACCATCAGTAAAGTGTCTATAACTACAGGTGGGGGTGGAGGACGCTCTGTGGATGAAAGTACCGTATGGCTTTGCAGGATTTGTGAGCATGTGTGTGTGAACTAAGTAGGAACACTTTTGGCTACTTTGTATTAATGGAAAACAAATTTGAAATGTGACTTTGGTCATTATTATTATTATTTATTTTTTACACAGACATCTGAGAAGGGTATGAGCAACAATGTAGCTATAATTGCCAAGTTTTGCAGATGTCTGTAGATAAAATTGAATGTCCCCACTGAGCTCATAAAGCCAAAAAGTCATTAGCCTTTGCAGGACTAGTGTGCATTAGTATAAAATAAACTGGAATACTTTATTGTGGTCCTTTTATCACAGTCAGATACATGATGTGAACACAGAAGATGTAGTGGCTGTAATTGTTGAGGACAAATATTTGTGGATTATAATGACAGCAGTGTGAGTAGCCTTTTATGGTTCAAATATTTTAAAATTGGTGCTTTTGTCATTATTGGATGTCCTTCTATTCATATGCTGCTGCTGTATCCATAACACAAGTGAGTTTGCCTCTGGTGAACTCTCTTACATCTGGCCATTATACAAAAGTTAGATGCTACTGCTAGGGTGTGCGCAACGTCCTGCATCGGTCGTAAACAGACGTTAGATATAAACCAGATGTCACCACACACCCTTCTCAGAACTTTTCTGCCACCTGTGTGACTGCCAACTACGCTTGTCGCTCCTTCAGAAAAGTGATTTTGCACCATCCGACTTCAGATAATTACCCCATAGGGTTTTTTTATTATCTGCTTACTACTGCTTTGGATTCTTATCAGGTAGAAAGAGCAAGTGTAGGTGTGGAAGGCAAATTCCACACGTAAGGATTTGCATGAGCTCTGCCTGTTTTGCTTAGGCGAAGAACACGACCACACTACTTGTAATATTTGTCAGGCCTTCGTCCCCAAAATCCTTAGAAGCCACTTAGCAGCATTAAAACTCTACCTAGAGAATCAGAGACTTAAATGGTTAGCTTCTGCTATGGATTCGACATTGGGTTCCTCTGATGAGCCACCAGTCAAAAAGGCAAAAAAGTCTAGTCCTGAACCGAATACTGTGCCCTCCACACCAGCCATACCTCTCAAGGCCAGTGAAGGCCTGGAGTCTGAGCCAGAGTCCTCAGATCTTCCTTTGGTGGATAGCCGAGAGGAAGCCATTAAAGTAGCAGAGATCACGTCCCCGAGGGAATCACAGGCATCATATTCAGTTGCCAAGGCGGAACCTAGGCTCATGATTTCTGAGGGTCCATGTGGGGTCTCTCAGATTGTAATGCGAGAAGATATAGCCTCAGATATTGTGGAGTGCCACCCAGCATCCGTCCCTCCCACCCTTCACTGTATCTCCGATTCTTCAGCATTGGAGTCACATAAAAAGAGAAAACGAAAGGCAAAACATATTGCTCATCCTCCATTTCCCTCTACCATTGAACAGCCTCCAGATTGGCAGGCCTTCACCCAAGACCTTCTAAACACCTTCCTGGCCTTATGTCAGGCCCCGGCTCCAGTCCATTCCCCTTTGGCATCTAGCCCTAAAGTTAAACCTGCTCCGGACATCTACTCAGGAGAAGAGGATTCATCAGATGATGAATCCCTCACTTATTCTTCTCAAATTACTTCCTCTCAGGGATATGCCTCCCCAGAGGATGAGTCCAATGACACAGACTCCCCAGGAGAGAACTTCACCTTTGGAGAGACTATAACACAAATGCAAAATTTCTTCAAGTGGGACAGCAGTCAGGTCACCAAGACCCAAAAGAGATATTATGAACTACTCCAATTGGAGTCTCCTAGCCCCTCTGCTGTACCCCTCATACACCCTGCTTTCCTGGATGCCTTCCTGGCTGCTTCAAAAACCTTATTTGCAGTGTCCTGCATCCAAATGCCCAGATAGGTTCTACAAGGTCCCTGATGAGGCTAAATTCCTGTACAAAGCCCCATCTGCAGACCCCTCAGTTATCACTGTGGCTGCTGACAAAACTTTGAAGTTACTTCCCTACACCTCTCTCCTGCCCTCAGATAAAGAGAGCAGACTGATGGAGCATCTTGGGGAAAAAAGTATACACCTCTTTAGCAGTAAGAACCATCAGCTACCAAACATAAATGGCCAAATACTCTTTGGTTCTGATGACAGATGTGGTCAAACAATTGGGGGAGCTCCCTGACTCCACAGCCAATGCCAAAATATCCACACATTTAAATTCCCACACTCAACTAACCAAGCACTCTATCAAGTGCAGTTATGATGCAGTAGAAGCTCATCCAGGGCCACCACCTCTGGATCTGTCATCAGGAGATATTCTTGGCTTAGATTGCAGCCCCTCCCTGATGACATCAAATCAAAACTCTTGGACATACCCCTGGACATTAAAGACTTGTTTGGTACAGCTGCTGCTGACCTCTTCAAGGCATTCCAGACAAAAGGCAAGGAAATGCAGGATTTGAGACATATTTTTGTCTCCCCAGTTCCACGTTTTCAAAGGCACTACCCTGCCAAAACTGCCTTTGTGAGAACCTCAGCTAGGAAAATGCCAGCTAAAACCAAAAAGAACCACAGGAAACAGCCACCTTCCAGGTCTATTCCCTCCACTCCTACTTCCAAACAGCCCTTTCAGGGTAAGCCTGGCATCCTGTGACTACCAGGCACTTCACCCAGTCACCCCTCTTTCCATGCATCTCTCACTATCCTCCCCACTTGGAATCACGTTACCCAGGACTCTTGGGTCCTATCTATGATAAAACAGGGATATGTCATGACTAGGGAGGCCAAACCTATGCACAAAGGAATTCCTCAACCCCCTCGAGACCAACTACCCTTCTTCCCACAAGTTCTTCAGGAAATTCTCTCTCAGGGCACAATTCACAAAGTCCCTTCACATGCAAGAGGAAAGGTGTTTTATTCCAGAATTTTCCTGGTCCCCAGAAAAGAAGGTCCCTGGAGGCCAATCCTAGATCTATAACACCTGAGCACCTTCCTGCAGGTTCCCTCCTTTCAGATGCTATCTCTAACTACCCTTCTGCCCCTGATCCTTCCCCAGGCCTTCTTAGTGTCCTTGGATATAAAAGATGCCTACATGTACATCCCAATCCATCCCCTCTTCAGAAAATTCCTCTGCTTCTTAGTGGATTCTGCACAATTTCAGTTCTGTGATTTACCATCTGGTCTCTCTGCAGCCCCAAGAGAATTTATAAAATGCATGGCTCCAGTCATAGCCTTAGCCAGTGCAAAGGGAATACAACTTTTCCCCTACCTTGACAATATCCTCATTCAGGCTATGTCAAGTACCATGGCCATACAACACCTGGACTTCATCATCTCCCTCTTGACAGATCTTGGATTTACCATAAATGTTAAAAAAATCATCCTTTGTACCCACACAGGATCAAGTGTTCCTGGGATGTCTGATTCTGACAGGAAAAATGATGGCCTGCCTTCCCCCAGAAAAAATTGTGTTACTCACTTCTTTCTTCAGGGAAATACTTCCTTTAAAAGCCATTTCAGCCAGGAAATTTCTCAGAAGCCTGGGATTCATGGCCTCGACCATCCCCATGGTACCTCTGGCAAGGCTTCACATAAGGAAGTTCCAATGGTACTTACGAACAATCTAGAAGCAACATCTACATGCCCTAGAGTTCATGGTTCCCAGACTACCATCCCTTGCCAGGGAACTGAATTGGTGGATAACTCAAATTCAGGCAAACCCAGGCCTGCTTTTACAACCCCTGCCCCCCAACTAGGACCTCTTCACAGATGCATCAAACACAGGATGGGGTGCAACCTTAGGAGAATGGAGAGTGAGAGACTCATGGACCCTCACTCAACAGAAAGACCACATCAATATCAAGGAAATGAGAGTCTTGATATTGGCCTTACTAATCTTCAAAGATCAGCTTCTTCCAGGCACTCTGAGGTGGTACACAGACAGTACAATGGTGCTGTGGTACATCAACAAACAGGGGGGGACAAGGTCCTACTTCCTGTACAGGCTGGCACTGCAGGCTTGAGAAATCGCCCTGGAAAGACAAATCATCCTCCAAGTGGTATACATCCCTTCTGCAGACAATGTGATGGCAGACTCATTAAGCAGGACCATGACCCTGTCTCATGAGTGGATGCCGAACAGAGATGTGTTTCTGGACCTGGTCCATCCATGGGATATTTCAGATGTGGATCTCTTTGCTCCCCCATGAACAGACAGATTCCAATCTTCTGCTTTAGGGCACCACATCCAGAAGCATGGAAGGTGGATGCTCTCTTAATTCCCTGGAAGGGGATGTATGCTTATGCATTCCCTCCCTTCCCTCTCATACAAAGAGTCCTACTTTATATTCAGAAGGAACAGCCTCAAATCTTGCTAGTGACTCCCTATTGACCAAGGCAGCATTGGTTCGCCATATTACTACATCTAGCCAAGGGCAATCACCATAAGTTACCCCACCGGATGGACCTGCTCTCACAGAAGAAGGGAACACTCTTACACCCCCCAACTGTCCACACTGTGGGTGACAGGGCACTGATCCCCTTCAGACACCTATACACAGAGGACGTGCTTCAGGTTTTGCAGGAGGCCAGGAGACCAACTACCAGGAAATCTTACCTGTTTAAGTAGAAGAGATTTTCTGTCTGATGTCAGAAAAACAACTTACAACCACTGACGGCAGAAACCACAGTGGTCTTGTCCTACCTGTGTGATTTGATGAAGTTCAGATTATCCTATACTTCCATTAAAACACATTTATCTGCCATCTTAGCATGCCTGCCACTGGTACCACCTTTGGCTTCCAGGTTATAAGTTAAACTTTTCCTGAAAGGGACACTACATCTCAGGCCCCCCTAGGAAGCCCATTCTGCCTCCTTGGGATCTAAATTTTGTTCTGGAAAAATTGACTCTCCCACCCTTTGAACCAGCCAAAGACTGCTCCCTCCAACTCTGCACTTTGAAAACTATACTCTTGGTAGCCATCACTTCAGCCAGAAGGGTTTTAGAACTTCAAGCCCTTATGGCCTCTCCCCCTTTTACTGTCTTCCAGAAGGACAGGGTATGTTTATGTACCAACTCAACCTTCACACCTAAAGTGGTCAATGAACTATCCTTTAACCAGGCCATCAACCTGCCAACCTTTTTCCCCCCTCTTCACAAAACTTGGCAGAAAGGATATTTCACTCATTAGATGTACAGAGACAACTCAGATATTATTTGGCTAAGACCAAACCCATCTGCAAATCAGACAGGCTCTTCATCTCATACCACCCAAGAGCCCTAGGACACCCTGTTTCCAAGCAAATTGTATCCTCTTGGATATCTAAAGCCATCTCCTTCTGTTACACAACCCATGGCAGAATGCTCCGCTCTCCAGTAAAGGCACACTCCACTAGGGCAGTGTCCTCCTCAGGGGCATTTTTAAAGGTTTGGACACAGCTGCTATTCTCAAAGCAGCTACATGGTCCTCTGTCCACATATTCACTAAACAATACAAATTGGACATTGTTTCTAGAGCCAGAGCAGGATTTGCCAGAGCCATCCTTCATGGGTTTGTGGCAAGTGCTTCTGTTCCTCCACCCTTTTTTTAGGACAGGAGCTTTTGCACTCTCCCTTGTTTTATGGATACAGCAGCATATGAATAGAAGGACATAGTATTGTTGTGTCCTTTTCTTCTATAAGCTGCTGTATATTTTCCCACCCAGCCTACCTCTTCACACTTGCCTGACTCCTGGAGTACCCACTCCATAGTCGCTGATTTTGGTGACAATAAGTTCTGAGGAGGATGCATGCTGATGTCCACTTTATACCAGATGTCCATTTACAACCGACGTCTGCAGAGAGAAACATGGGACATCGCATACACCCTAACAGTAGCATCTAACTTTTGTATAATGGGCGGACGTACGAGAGTTCACCAGAGGTAAACTCCCTCGTGTTATGGATACAGCAGCATATAGAAGAGAAGGGCATCTAAAGTTATGGTAAGTTTTTACACAACAATACTTTTATACATTTTATTTAACTGCTTACTGGAAATAATATTCAAAACTACAAATTTAAAACACACAATTAAATTTTGCTGCATTAAACAAAATATATAATTTAAAACAATGAGGAAGGTGATTGAAAGCACACATGCATTTATAAATGGTCCAAAAATGTATGCAGGGTTCTCATGGTTTGAAAGCAGCCCAGGGATCAAGTCACACTTAATTTGTAGCTGGCCAGATGCTTTTTCAAAGAATGTGAGTTTCAGTGCATTTTCAGTGAAGGTGAGCTTTAGGGGAAGAGAAGTTTACTGTTGCTCACGTTAAGTCTGTTTTCAATGTGCAGTTGTTTTCTTTTGTTTAGCAAATGGCCATCAGTGTTTGTGCAATAAAATTTGAAATAAATGTTTAAGTTAAAGCCGCATGTCTGTAATCAATGTAAATCTAAAGAAGAAAGTAATATGCACACTGACAGTTTTGAACAGTGTTTATAGTAATTAGTGAGAGAGAGCAAAGTAATGGGACTGTGGAATGGATGCAGGGGGCGAATGATCCCTTACCCTGCCTAGAGCCCCATTTGTCCATGACCTGCTCTGGCTAGGAAATGTTTGTTTGTTTTTTTGTTTTTTTTTTTTTTTTTTTTAAGTATTTTCTTCAAATCTTTTATAATTTCCTGGTTTTTGTATTCAGGTAGTACATGATTCCAGGTAGCAAGTCCTAAGTGAATGTTGTTATAGCAGTTTTAAATCTTGGACAAGCTCAAATGAGTGAGTTATCTTGTGAGCTTCTCGGATTGTATGCCTACGAATAAGCAGTTTTCTTTTTAGCAGTGGACAGAAGCCATAACTTAAGACTTCATAAATTAGAGTACTTAAGAGAATGGTATCCCTATTTCTCACTCTTATCCATTTGGCATTTTAAGTATAGTGCATGTCTGAATGCATCCTGCATATCAGATATTTTCTAACTTTTAGGTCACACCAGACCAACACATATAGATAGGTTAGGTTTCAGTGGTATTGTGTCCAAACACACTTGTCTGCATACATTGAACACATTATTGTGGTACTCCAACTTGCTTTACCACAACATTTTCAAAGTCCATTTTGCTTCCCCGGCCATACCTCTCAGCTGTCTAAGATTCTGCAGAATGTCTTTGATTTTACCTCATATTTTTGTCCTTCCCCTCATAAAATTTTAGATTACATCCAGTTAGTAATGCCAGACAGAGTTTTTCTTCTTCTTCTTCTTCAGAAAATGTATGTTGATACAAAACATGTTGTTCTGTTAACTGTTAATTGAGTTAAAGTAATATTTGAAAATAATTCTCCCTGATTTTGGGCATTTGCCCCCTATTACTTTTGGTTTTGTCCAGAATTGTTGAGCAGAGAAGTATGCTCCTGGCCACCAACAAGAAAAGCATATACACAATACAATGGTATATGTTCCCTGTTTTTGCACTGGAAATGTGGCCTGTTTGACATGCAGAAAGAACTTTTTTGTAGACCCTGTTTAAGATTTAAGTTGTAGGGAAAGGAATATAATGTACCAGTGCTGTAATCCATATTAGGAAGATAATTTTCCTTTGTTTACTGTAAATTCTGTGTAAGCTGGTGCCAAGTAAATTCTAGGATTTCAGTCTATAATTCTACTACTCGGAAATTTAACATTTCTTTACACTAACAAGCAGGATAAAGTTTATGTTTGATTAAGTGCTGCTTCTTGGGATGACAGATTGTTAAGAGTTACCTTTTTCAGTCAAAAAAGCAAATGCAATAATGCAAACAAGCAAAATGTTCCTTATTAAAACCGACAGAGAGAAGGACAAAATGAAACAAATAACTTAAAATCCCGGGTCTTCAGGTGCAGAATATTAAAACTGTCCAAAGAAACCAAGAATGTGCCTTTATTTCATTGGTTAACTTGATTGGTATATAAAGCACTAGATGTATTTATTTTCAAATGATACTTGAGGCTAAAAGATTGCAAAAAAAGTGCAGTTAAAGATATAAAGCCCAGACCAAAATTCCTCAAGAGAGACTATTAAGGAAGTAGGAAATGGCACAGCAAACAGAACAGAAATAAGTTTTTGGAAATAAATCAGGAAAACATTTTGCACATATTTATGTCCAATCCAACTAGTTTACAGTCTTGCACTTGTTATATTTTTAGGGCCTCAGTTTGATCAACAAAAAATATATTGCTTCAAAATAAAAGGCGATTTTGAATTTACTTAATGCTTAACAGAATTTGCCCCTTGCTAATCTATTGAATGAGTCTAACAAAACCTGTTAAATTGTAGTGATCTCCCATGGAAGAATTGGTGTCTATAGCAAAACAAACCTAGGTTATGAACAGAATCACATGATATTATGAATAAACAGTAGCCTACATAACACGTCTTGGGCAAAAAGATGCCAAGGTTAAAATACAATAGAATACAGGTTGAAAATTATAAAAGTAATTAAGTCCTATTGGTTATCTAGTGAATTTATGTAATAGCTGGGAATGTGAAATTAGTAACATTAAAGTTGCCTGTCTCCTCAAAGTCTGACAATAGATTTTGTAAGCCTGTTTTTTTTTTTTTTTTTTTGTCTGACTCAACATTCAATTATTAAGAAATAAGGGTAAATCAGCAGTTTATACACATACTGACATGTATAAAGCATGTAAATGAAAACCAAAAATGACAGAATTAGAAATTAACTGCAAATACTGTCTAATAGTATGCCTCCTATAGCACTGGTCTCTTTGCTACCATAGGGTACAGCAGGTGAGTACAAAGTTACATGCACTGAGACAGTGTTTCAACCTTACAGCAAACCCATAGCAAGTTCTGATATTTTTACAGTGCTGCTACTTACCTTCATAACAGCTGTTAGCACTGTCAGTAAAGAAGCAGTGGTATCAGCACAAAACAGAAAGGGCAAGGATACCAGTGCAGGTCCAGTTTTAAAACGTATATGTCATTTGCTTTGAAAGTTTTCTCCAGAAATAATGGTGTAGGATACTACACTGGGGAATTGGTTATCTGGCCAGGTATAACCTGGTCAAAAGTACACATCAGCCAAAAAAGGCCAATAGCAAACTTTTAAAGGTATTTCCCTTTACCTTCAAGATGAAGTGAACTTTGGGTTGATTATGTTAAAATGGAAAGAAGAAGGAACACAGCTGTGTCTGATGAGGGGGACATTGTTCCCAGTGTAAAAATGATTTTGTCATTTTGCTGTCTGCCATGTTTTTTGAGTGATGTGTGTACTTTTTGCCAGGTTACACTCAGCATCCTTGGCTGTATCCTACATGAACTCAGGCATGATCTGTCAGCTCCATTAGACACCCTATCCCAACTGAATGGAGGACAGCCACTGTCATCCCTCTACACAAAGATGGAGCGTCCACTGACACAGGCAATTATAGGCCCACCAGCCTAACTAGCATGATCTGCAAGGCCATGGAACACATTATCATGGAACTTATAAACAAGGACATTGGCAACCTCCAAACGCTTGACCCCACACAATTTGGTTTTGTAAAAGGGAGATCATGCCTATTAAACTTGGTCGACCTCTTCGAAACAGTCACGAAGGCCATGGACGAGGGGAAGACCACCTACCTTGACCTAGTCAAAGCCTTTGAACACTATTCCCCACTCAGGCATATTAGATAAAATTTCCCAGCTAGGCATCAACCCATACATTACCAGATGGGTAGGTAACTTGCTGACTGATAGAACCAACTCAGTCAAAGTAGGGGAAGCCACCTCTAGTAGTAGACTCATAACGAGCAGTGTACCCCAAGGATCGGTCTTGGGGCCTCTACTATTTGGGATATACTTTTCTGAGATGCACGCCAAAACCAGTGGTCTGTGGCTGACCAAGTTTGCAGATGACTGCAAGCTGGGTGCTGTCTTAAATTCCCCTAGTGATGTGAACATCCTCCAAGAGGGCCTTACCCAAACTAATGACTGGTGCCAGAAGCATGGCCTCAAACTGAATGCCAAGAAATGCATCATTATCCCCTTTGGGGAAAATGGCATCCCAACTAATTATCACATTAATAACAATGTACTAAGTACACAATTAGTCGTGAGGGACTTGAGCACCCAGGTTGAGAGCAACCCCACTTTTGACCAGCACATTACCTACATTGTATGGAAGGCTTTCTATATGGCCCACCTCATAAATAAGGCTATTTCATCCAGGAACAAGGAGATCATAACATCCCTGTACTCCTCCCTTATCAGACCCATTGTCGAGTACAGTGCCCCCTTTGGCATGTACCTTGCCAAGCACATTCAGCAGTTGGAGAGACCACAGAGGTTCCTGACCAGGAAAATCCAGGGTCTCAAACACCTATCCTATACAGATAGGCCAAAAGCCTTATCCCTCTACTCAGTGTCATACAGACTGCTCAGAAGTGACCTGTGTCTGGCATA
This sequence comes from Protopterus annectens, assembly GCF_019279795.1. Classification (NCBI taxonomy): domain Eukaryota; kingdom Metazoa; phylum Chordata; order Ceratodontiformes; family Protopteridae; genus Protopterus; species Protopterus annectens. The sequence goes on along the minus strand of NC_056726.1, from coordinate 3,435,353 downwards.
CAAGGCCATCTCAGACCCAGCCTTGATGGAGTTGCTGCATATCCGTAACACAAACTCCTTTCGAGCAGCCCACATACACATGCAAGACCTTAACTTTGTCTGTGATATTAATAGAACTTGTTGGTGGGATAGATTTGTATCCCAAAGACTCCCCCATTTGTGAAATAGACTCCCTCTCCCTGTCAAGCAGAGTACCTCTCTAGCCCTCTTTAAGAGCAACCTGGATGACTGGATGGGAAACAGAAAGTACACCCGTGGGATCTCACCTGTGTCCCTGCTGGACAGGGGAAACAGGTGCTGACTTTGAGGGATCATGGGTGAAATTCTTGGCTAGGCTTATAAGGGCCTCCAGGCCAATAGCGTAGTATCATCCTATGAACCTATGAGCAGATCACACTATATCCTTGTTATTTACAGTACAGTTTTAAGAACAGTTTTCCAGGCCAGGATAGAAAATAACACAACTAATATTCAGTACTGTCTGCTTTTCTTTTAATTAGTTTCACATCACTTGTTAAAAGTCAAGCAATAGCTGTCTGAGCTCTGTTGTTATTTAACAAAAAAAACGTACTGGTTCATTTCTGTCAGCTCTTGACTGTCTCTTCGACTGTTCTGCTGAACAAAATGCAGTACGCATTATGTATCCTCTTTAACCAAGTACAACTGTGTGCTGTGTGTCATGCTTCAGTGGCTCTGTGTCCCTTCACTTTCAGTTGCAGATACATGCAATCGATATCTTCAGCTAACTGGAAAGTGCCAGGATCCCCCACACCACACAAGTAACTGAAGACTCGAGTAACCTTTGATGTATGAAGCCATTACTGACAGCAGCATGATCCAGTTGTGGCAAGGGAGCACTGAAATGGCTTGGGGAATATATATTGTGGCAAGGGAGAACTGAAATGGCTTGGGGACAAAATGCTCCACACCGGAAGTATATCCCTCATTGGTGAGATCTGATCATAAACTAATCTCACTGGAAATCCACATCCCGCCCCCACCCCAAACAAAAAAGACCACAGTGAAGAACTTCTCTAAAGCAAACTTCACACTACTCAAGACTGGTGTGGTATCCTTCAAGGCCCCTGAGCCAGTGGAAACCACAACCCAAGCTGGGGAAGCCCTTACAAATGCCTTCTATGAACACCTCCAGGACTGCATGGATCAGGCAATCCCAAATAAAACCAAGACTCTTTCCACAAAGGGCAAACATGCAGTCTGGTGGACCCCAGCCATTAACAAACTTTACAATAAGAGGAGAAAGCTATTACATGATGGAACAAAATCCATAAAAGGGAAGTCACCCCTGATCATTATTAGTAAAAAATACGAGCACTCATAAAATCAACTAAGGCCAATTTTGAGAGAAAAATTGCCATGGATTCAAAGGACAATCATAAGGCCTTTTTCAGCTATGTTAGGAACCTGGGTGGAAACTCCCAGATATGCTCAGAATTAGTCCAAAATGATACAAAAATCACTGAACCCACAGAAATTGCCAACATACTGGCAGACAGGTTCAGTGCAAACTTCATCCCCTCTCCCCTAAAGGAGAGATAACTATCCCAGCAGAGTGTAGCCTCCCAGACATCTCAAATGCGCAGGTGAAAGCTGCTCTCTCTAAAGCTAAAAACACAGCATCAATGGGACCGGATGGTGTCCCCGGCTGTGTGCTACACGAGCTAAATGAGGAATTAAACCCACACATAAGGCAGCTGTTTAATCTCAGCCTTACCACAGGATACGTGCCCAAGGAGTGGCGTACGACAACTGTGGTCCTACTCCACAAAGGCGGTGCCTCTACGGACCCTGGTAATTACCGCCCCATAAGCTTAACAAGTCTAGTCTGCAAAGCTATGGAGAGGATCATAATGGAGCTCATAAACAAAGATATAAGGGACTTGCAGACATTGGACCCGACCCAGTTTGGCTTCGTCAAGGGCAGATCATGCCATTTGAACTTGGTCGACTTCTTCGAAACAGTCACCAAGGCCATTGATGAGGGAAAGGCAGTCCATACAGCCTACCTTGACCTTGCAAAGGCCTTCGACACAATACCCCACTCGGGTAATGTAGAAAAACTTACCAGCTTAAATGTAAACCCATATGTCACAAGATGGGTTGCAAACTGGCTTAAGGACAGAACCCACAGGGTTAGAGTTGCTGGCGCTATGTCAGACTCCAAGCCGGTCACAAGTGGTGTCCCACAGGGCTCGGTCCTTGGCCCCCTATTGTTCGGCATCTACTTCTCAGAAGTACAGGCCAACATGGGAGGACTTTGGCTGACAAAGTTTGCAGACGACTGCAAACTGGGCGCCATAGTGGAAAGTGCAGCGGACACGGATATCCTACAGAAGGGACTCACGGAAACAGATAGCTGGTGCCAGAGCCATGGCCTGAAGTTAAACGCCAAAAATGTATAGTCATACCCTTCGGGAAAAACAAGGTAACCCCAAGCTACCATATAGGTGGCAATCCACTAAGCACAGAAGAGGTTATCAGGGACCTGGGGACCCAGGTTGACAGTGGCCTTTCTTTTGACACTCACGTTGCTAAAGTGGTTAGAAAGACCTTCTACATTGCCCACCTGATCATGAAGGGATTCACATCCAGATCTAGTGAGGTCATTGTTCCCCTGTACTCTTCACTTATCAGACCATTGATCGAGTACAATGCCCCATTCGGGATGTATCTCACCCGACATCTGCAGCAATTGGAGAGACCCCAAAAGTTCCTCACCAAAAGGATAAAGGGACTCCAAAATCTGTCATATGCTGCCAGATTGAAGAAACTCCAGCTCTATTCAGTTGCATACCGTCTGCTCAGAGGTGACATGTGCCTGACATACAAGGCCATGTCCAACCCGGAATTAATGGACATGCTCCACCTCAAAAAAACAAATCCACCAAAACCACTAGAGCAAATGACTTAAACCTTAGCACGGATATAAATAGGACGTGCTGGAGGGATAGATTTATCACTCAGAGACTCCCTATGCTGTGGAATAAAATCCCGATCCATGTGAGGCAGAGCACCTCGCTGGCTCTGTTCAAGAGAAATCTTGACCTGTGGATGGGAGATCGTAGGTTTATCCCGGGAATCATCTCTGTGTCACTGCTGGACAGAGGCACAACAAACTAATGGGCACAGTATTTTTTCATATAAGGGGTGGCGTAAGCCACAAAAATTTGGGCTAGGCTTATAAATGCCTTAGGGCAGATAGCCTAGTATAAACCTATGAACCTATGAACCTATTAACTTCTTAACTCTGTAAAAGTCATATGGACTGAATGCAGTGCAGGGGATCCCTGAGACAGACAGGATGGCCCAGGGCAATTGTGCCATTTGTCCTTCCCCTACTTTGGCTGTGAGAATGCATGGATCTCCCCTAGATTAAGATAATTATTGCAGCATAGGATTGCTTTTAGTGTGTTGGAAGCAAAACACATTAATGGCCATGGGGATGAGGGAGGTGGGTTTGGCCATGACATATTGCTGTTCTGCCAGTTTGTGCAGGCGGACTGTTTATGGATAAGGGCCTGAAACGTTGTTTTTAGAAGTATGGCAGCAGCCCCTCTAGCAGCAGCAGAGCCAAAAAATCACGATCTGCTATATATACATAAGAGCATATTGCATACCTTGTAGTGTATTGGTGGAAGTGAGCAGAGTCTGAGGTGGTAAAAAGGGCTCTGTTAATCCGGTTTCTCTAACAGACATGTTACACCTGACACAAACATGTATTCAAGAATCCGTCCCATTCCTCCACTTCTGATTTTTCATTATTTTGGCTTCCTTAATCAGCATTGTGGTGTGTTTTATAATGCCATCAACTGTTTCTCAGTCTAGCATCAGACATAATAGTTTGAAATAATATCAAAACATGTAAACCAAACCACACAACCAGAGTACTAAATAAAACAAAAAAATCAATGACCCACAAATGCCAAAACTTTATTAAAAGGTTTTAAATAATCATTTTATGGCCCTAGCTGCAGTTTAAGGGTTTGTTCTATTGTTTTGATTTATTTTAATAAAAAGACTGATCTACAGCTAGAAACCAGTATCAGATACTAAGGCAGTGGCCAGTTAATATGACTGAAAGACTTCTTTCATATAGCTGTAAAAGAGTTCCCTCAGTACCTTCTTTGAGACTTCCTTGTTAAGTATTACCTAGTTATCCATATGAAATTCAGTATGAGTTCATTAAAAGTCTAAGACTGTGTCCAGACTTTCTCAAGGTATTTTGTACAGTCCACCACAGAGTACTAAACGTGGTAGACTATGTAGGTCAGCTGGATAAAGCTGACTTGAGTCCTACAAAATGGTGTGCGCAGTGATGAAAGAATGTGTATAGAAGACTCCCATACAGATTTTTACTGGGACTAATTGTATTTAATGTCATGATAACTGACATTATGGCAGCACTGGAAGGAAAACTATGTAGTGTTTATGTACAATTCTTTAATGGAGCCAATACACATTTTTCAGATAGAAGTGTAATGAGATACTCAACAGGATTGGAGGAATAGTCAGAAATTCTTTTGTCAAGCATTATAAATTAATTATTCTAGAAAACAAAAACAATTCGAAGACAAGAGAACATAATGTTGGACGGGTGAGTTACTTCTAACAACAGAAGTAGAAAACCATCTCTAGAGTATTGTCTGTAATTCTGGGTACAATCTTTCCATATGGACATTTACAAAGTGAAGGCAGTCCAGGAAAAGAGAAGTGAAATGGCAAAGTCTTCACCAAAATCCTTATAAAAAATGGTTGAATTGTTTGGTGGAGTCAGATTAGATCTTATTCTAAAGGACATGTCTGGCCACTACAGGAAGATCATTGTGCCATTTTGTATTTCACAGATCCGACCCATTATTGAATGCATTGCTACATTTTGTAACCTTCAAACAAGCCACCTAAAATATTATGAAAAAGTGCAGTGATGCCTTACCTATAAGAATTGTAGGTTTTCAAAAACCTGAACTGTTCAGAAAGCCTTCAGGAAAAAAACAGTGTATTCTGTTTCTTATGCCACGGTGGTACGGCGGTAGCATTGTTACCTCACAGCAAGAGGTTCTCCCGTTCGATTCTCAGCGTGGCTTGGGAGTGCCTTCTGTGTGGAGTCTGCATGTCCTCCCTGCGGTTGGGTAGCGTTCGAAAGACATGCGTGCGTAAACAGGCATGCCTTTGTTGAAGGTTGGGCGTCAAGCTGGCACCTCAGCGTTTTGTAAAAATCTACTGCCAATCATTAGCAGACCGGAGTTCCGCTGTGGCGACCCCTTACCAGGAAAAAAACGAAAAGACAAACAACATAAGCTTTTGAGAGATGGCCCCTGCCAGTTTTGTAAAACAGCCTCCGACCTGGTTTTGGTTAAAAGTGTTTGCCTTGAAAACATTGCTGAAGGAAAGTAACTCTAGAGTGGGGGACCTAATAGTAAACAATAACCATCTGTAATAGAAATTCTACAGTGCATTCTAAGACTGTGGGATAAGCCTGATTTACTTCATAATTCATCAGTTACTAACTACCTCGAGAAATGATGTTGCTGTAGATGGGAAGCACAAAATACTAACATGGTGCTTTAGGGCAATTTAACTTCTTGAAGGTCAGTAGATCATAAACTTGGCAATCCGACCTCTGAACTATAAGTAAAGGCATGGCCAGTATCAGGTGACTCATTTCTGTCTGTGAAATCTCCAAGAGTATTTTGCTGATTTATAAGAACAGGGTGACACAGCTGGAAGGCGGCATATTAATAGCCCAAGACCAAAGTTCACATTTTTTTTTTACAGAATGAATAGGTGTGTTTGAACAGTTTTGTTTAGGAAGTAGTGGATTCAAAACCAAAAAATCAAGGATGTCTGTCACATGTCTTAAGCAATAAGTTGTAAGGGTTATTATTTGTTTGTTTGTTAACCAGGGTAGGTTGGCTTGTAAAGGAGGACTCTTTTCAAACACTTCTCTGGCCATTAGGCAAAGTTATTACAAACAACAGAAAGGTGCATAATTATATGCACTTGTAATGCAATGAAGACATTCAAAATTAGAAATCAGGAAAAGTTAAAGTAACTGAATTGTAGTTGATGTGTGGTAACAGAAACTCAAGCAAAGATACCAAGCAAAGTAATGTTTAATAAGAAGCACTATAAATAATTACTGTTCATATGATATGTATCAAACATAAATGCAGAATAGATACAGTATCTTTAGTGAAATAAGTAGACATTGAAGTAAAATAAGAGAAATAGGAAACTGGTGTAAAAGAAAAGATGCCTATAGGAGTAAAACAGAGCAAGGAAATGTGTAAGCATATGTACAGTCTTTGCAAAACAGGTTAGTGTGCAGCATTGAAAAGTTACAAATCCGTATATATATATATATATATATATATATGTGTGTGTGTGTGTGTGTGTGTAGGTTCATAGGTGTGTACTAAGCTAATGGTCCTTCAGCCTTTACAAGCCAAGCCCATAGTATTAACCTGGCATCGTGCCACCTGACCTTAGTTCCCAGTGCCTCTGTCAAGTAGAGCCACTGGAGTGATCCCCAGGGTGAATTTTCTATTTCCCATCCACTCATCAAGATTTCTCTTGAAGAGGCCCAGTGAGGTGCTCTGCTTGACATGTATGGGAAGCCTATTCCAGAGCATGGGCAGTCTGTGGGTTATGAACCTGTCCCTCCAGCACGTTCTGTTGATTGTGGTAATGAGGTTGAGGTCTCTGGAGTGTGCGGTGCGGAGGGATTTGGATTTCTTTAGATGTAGCATTTCTAACAGAGCTGGGTCAAATGGGTTTATATTAGATGCTCAAAGTTACTGAACTTCGAATACGACGATATGATCAACACCATATCGTCGAAGTCCAGTAACATCGAACACCTAATAAAAACATCACAAAAAAGTAAAAAAATAGACCTACTTGCTATAAGCAGGGAGGGCAAGCTCCTCTGCACCCCCCACACCCCCCGCTACTTAAATATTCCAACTCCAAGACCGCACTACATTGAAGTAAATGGAAATCTCCCTTTACAGAGATTTCCGTTTACCTCTTCGATGTTCTGCGGTTTCGCTGTTTACGTGTTGACGATGTCAGATTCGACATTGTGAACGTTCGCGATTCTGATATAGACCCGGGTCAGACATGGCTTTGTAAGTCAAGCCGAGATCGCCTCCTAGTAGACCATATGAAACAGAATAGCTGGAGTTTTTTGAGTCTGTCCATGTAGGACATGTGTTTAAGGCCTAGGATCCTCTTAGTGAGGTACTTTTGTGGACTTTCCAGCTGCTGCATGTGTCTAGTGAGGTATATGCCAAATGGGGCATCATACTCGATGACTGGCCTAATGAGGGAACAGTACAGGGAGATGATGACCTCTTTCTTCCTGGATGCAAAACCCTTGATAGTGAGATGTGCCCCATAGAATGACTTTCTGACCACAGTGGCAATGTGGTGGTCAAAGAAGAGGTTGCTGTCAACATGTGTCCCAAGATCTCTTATAACGCCTTCAGTATTCATTGTGCTCATATCAATGTGGAATTTAGTGGCAACTAAGTTTTTCCCAAAATGGATGACAATGCATTTTTTAGCATTAAGCTTAAAGCCATGATTTCGACACCAGTCATTGGTCTCAGTGAGGCCTTTCTACAGGATGTCTACATCACCTGGGGAGTCAATATTGGCTCCCAGCTTGCAGTCATCTGCGAACTTGGTCAGCCAGAGTCCCTCCATGTTGGCCTGGACTTCTGAGAAGTAGATGCCAAACAGGAGAAGACCCAGGACCGATCCTTGTGGGACTCCATTTGTTACTGGTTGGCAGTCTGACTTGGAGTCGGCTACTTTCACACTTTGAGTTCTATCTCTTAGCCAATTTGCAACCTACCTAGTGATATAGGGGATGATGTCTAGTTCTGCGAGTTTATCAATAATTCCTGAGTGGGGAATGGTATCAAAGGCCTTGACCAGATCGAGGTAGGCTGTATGACCTGCCTTGCCCTCATCCACAGCTCTGGTGACTGACTCAAAGAACTCAACCAGGTTGAGCAGACATGGTCTACCTTTCACAAAACCAAATTGTGTGGGATCTAGAGTTTGGAGATTCTCTATATCCTTTTTAATTAGGCCCATGATGATGCACTCCATAGCCTTACATATCAGACTCATCAGGCTAATAGGGCAATAATTCCCAGGGTCTGTAGTCACTCCCCCTTTATGGAGAGGGATGACTGTAGCAGTGTGCCATTCAGTAGCGACAAAGCTTGAGGTGAGGCTGTGACTGAACAGGACACACAGATGTGGTGCCAGTTCACTTTGTAGTTCATGTAGAACACAGCCAGGGATATTGCTGGGTCCCATGGAAGCTGTATTCTTGTCTTGGACAATGCAGCTTTAACTGGTGCTGCAGTAATGCTGGGTGCCTGGCATTCCTCCTGTATTGTGATTGGTCCTTTATGGGGGGGAGATAGGGGTAAAGTTGGCACTGAATCTGTCGGCCAGTATGTTGGCAATATCTGTTGGCTTAGTATAGGAGTTATGCAGTAACTCAGAGCAAACCTGGGTATTGCCGTAGAGATTCTTGATATAACTATAGAAGGCTATGTGGTTGTTTTTAGTGTTTGCCACAATTCTGCCTTTATAATTGGCTTTAGAGGTTTTGATGAGGGATCTCAACTTTTTGTTGAGGCTAATAAGGGAGTTTTTCCAGTCTTGGGACTTCACCTTTTTCTGCAACAGTTTCTTCCTTCTGTTGTAGAGTTTATTAATGGCAGGGGACCACCAGATCGGCTTCCTTTTTTTGGATGAGAGTGTCTTGGTTCTGTTGGGTATGGGTAGTTCCATGCATTTATGTACATGTTCGTACAGTGTATTGGTGTATGATTTGGCAGTCATGCATCTATTTTTGATTGACATAGGTGCCGTGAAGTTAGCCACCTCTGTTTTTAGGAGGCCAAAGTCAGCTTTGGAGAAGTTTTTCATGGTGGTTACCTTTGCAGGGGGTGTGGGTGAGATGTGGATTTCCATGGTGATTAGTTTGTGGTCGAATCTAACCAGGGAGGAATTGACTATTGGTGTAGAGCAACGGTTGCCCACGTTAGTAATAACCAGGTCAAGGATGTTACTTCCTCTAGTGAAAGTAAGAATGAGCTGGTCCAGGGCATTGGAATTGATGAATTCCAGAAAGCGTTGGGCCAGTGTATTGGTACATGAATAGTTTTCCCAGTTGATGGAGGGGTAGTTGAAGTCACCTAGTATGAGAGTATTGGGTTGGACCCTAATAGTTTCCAGGGTGCTTAGGAACATGGAGTGAGAGTCTTGAGACATGGTTGGGATCTATAGCAGGCTATGACCTGAATTGCTATCTTACCCAATGTTAGTTGTACCCGAAGTATCTCAGATGTGTTATTCTGGGCTACTAGTCTAGAGGTGTGCATATCCTTTATGAATATGGAGACACCACCACCTTTGTAGCATCGGTCCATGTTGTTGGGCCAAAATGTGTAAAGAGTTATAGCCTGGTAGTGCAGGGGTGCTTTCTACTGCTCTAAACCAGGTCTGTGTTATAGCACAAATGTTGATGTTCTCCATTTTGGGGAGTGCTTTGAGCAAGTGCATCTTGAGATTTTGACTTCTAGCATTGAGCAGCATGACCCTCAGATTGCATTTATTTATAGCTCTTACGGTGGTAATTTGGTTTTTGGAACATCACCTAAAAAAGGCACTATAGGGGAGACAAGAGCCTTAGCCAGTATCCAGAAACCCAGGGGTGACAGATGCAGGCAATCTCTGGCAAAGCATCGAGGTCTGTCAGTCATGTCATCCCAAACAGAGAGATTCTGGATCCCCTTAGAATGACACCAGATAGTTACAATTGTTGAAGTCAATCATTTTATGCTTGTACTGAGGTATCATTCTGGGCGATGGTAGGATGCTGCTCAGGGCTAGGGTCATACCTGCCTGGGCCACATAATCCGAGAGCTCCTCCATGTCTCTTTTCATGTAGTCCAGCGAGGTGCATCTCAGGTCATTCACACCCACATGGACAGTGACAGAGTCATATTGTACTTGTTGTGGAGTGACCTGAGTGCATATGTCATGTGTCAGATTCTGGCACCTGATAGACAGCTGACTGTTACCTTCTTCTTATTCAACCTAGTAAGTGGAACATCAGTGTGCCTTACTATCGAGTCACCTATGATTAGTGTACTGGGCAAGCTGTTTTGCCTTAGGGGCTTAGGATGAGGGGCACACTGTGTAGGTGAGCTATGTGCCTTGTGGTTTGTGTTGTGGTGGTCGAGTGCATTTCTACCTTGAAGGTCTCTGCTGTTTGGGTAGATTTCTATTGAGAGCCTCCATGAAGGTGGGTGTATGGTTTCTGTTTTTATGTGAGAGCTGTGATGGTGGGTGTTCTGGAGGGGGCTGTGTGTTGGATGTGGTATGGTGCAGGTGTTATATATGTATGTATAAATATATATATATATGTATATGTATATGTATATATATATATATATATATATATATATATATATATATATATATATTTATAAATAGTTGCAAGCAAAAAATACCATGTATCCACCAGAACAAGAAAGTGAGCAGCTGTTTATTATTCCAAGATAAAATGATACAGAATGGATGAGCGCTTTCGGGTGTAACACCCTTCTTCAGATCTGTTTGGACTTAGCCTGTGCAGCTGTTGGGCCTTTCTTTCTAGGTACAGTGACAGTATCCCAGTCACTCTATGCCATGTCTGTTCAAGTGTTTTCTATAACCAATAACACACTACCCGGATACTGAGAATACCCCTAATCATGTTTACAAACTAGTGAACTGTAATGGCCTTCCTAGATGTTAGTATTCCATCCTGCTACAATCCTATGTAGCTCCTCCTTTCTCAAGTGTCCTAACAACAGTTTCTTCAACACTGAGAAGTGTTATTGGCTACAGAAAACACTTGAACAGACATGGCATAGAGTGACTGGGATACTGTCACTGTACTTAGAAAGAAAAGCCCAACAGCTGCACAGGCCAAGTCCAAACTGATCTGAAGAAGGGTGTTACACCTGAAAGCGCTCATCAATTCTGTATCGTTTTATCTTGGAATAATAAACAGCTGCTCACTTTCTTGTCGTGGTGGATACTTGGTATTTTTTGCTTGCAACTACAGACTATTTTAATACCACTTTCCTTTGGCAGCCGATTGGTGTATGTATATATATATATATATATATATATATATATATATATATAGGTTCATAGGTTCATACTAGGCTATCTGCCCAAGGGCATTTATAAGCCTAGCCCATAGTTATGTGGCTTTCGCCACCCCTTTAGTTTGAATAAAAACTATGCCTATCATTTTTCTGTGCCTCTGTCAAGCAGTGACACTGAAGTAATCCCTGGGGTATATCTGCGATCTCCCATCCATTGGTCAAGATTCCTCTTGAACAAGGCCAGCGAGGTGCTCTGCCTCACATGTACCGGGATTTTGTTCCACAGCATAGGGAGTCTCTGGGTGATGAATCTGTCCCTCCAGCACGTTCTATTTATAACCGTGTCAAGGTTTAAGTCTATATATATATATATATATATATATATATATATATATATATATATATAGGTTCATAGGTTCATAGGTTCATAGGTTCATACTAGGCTATCTGCCCTAGGGCATTTATAAGCCTAGCCAGAATGTGTTTGGCTTTCGCCACCCATTTTAAATTTATTTTGCTATGCCCTTTTTCGAGGTTAGTATACTGTGCCTCTGTCTAACAGTGACACAGAAGTGATACCCGGGGTAAACCTACGCTCTCCCATCCACTCATCAAGATTCCTCTTGAAGAGAGTCAATGAGGGACTCTGCCTAACGTGGACTGGGATTTTATTCCAGAGTGAAGGGAGCCTCTGGGTTATGAATCTGTCCCTCCAGCATGTCCTATTTATTTCAGTGCTGAGGTTCAAGTCTCTCGAGCGAGCAGCTCGATGGGATTTGGATTTTCTGAGGTGCAGCATGTCCATTAATTCCGGGTTGGACATGGCTTTATATGTCAGGCACAGATCGCCTCTGAACAGGTGGTATGCCACTGAGTAGAGCTGGAGTTTCTTTAACCGGGCAGCATATGGCATCTGTTTGAGCCCTTTGATCCTCTTGGTGAGGTACTTTTGGGGTCTTTCCAGTTGCTGCAGGTGTCTGGTAAGGTACATCCCAAAAGGGGCATTGTACTCAATTATGGGCCTGATGAGGGATGAGTAAAGAGGCACGATGACCTCCCCTGATCTAGATGTGAATCCCTTCATGATTAGGTGGGCTATATAAAATGTTTTCCTAACCACTTTGGCCACTATTTTTTAATTTTATATATATATATATATATATATATATATATATATATATATATATATATGTATATACACACACACACACACACACACACACACACACACACACACACATTTTACCTACCTGTATTATTACACAGTAGTTTATCTCCAGCAGACTCTATTCCACTAATGCAATTCAATATATGTTTACATCAATGAGAACTATAGTACAATATAAACCTATACACCTCAGGCATTCTTGTAAAACTCTGTAAAAAGTGGACATTATGTGCACATATTAGATGTTTACTTTGTATCTTTCTCATCTTTTTACTATGCAAATGAGAATATTTTATGTATTATCTTCTTTTATTTTATCAGTATTGTTTACTGTACCACCAGTGTTAACAATTTTATTGTTAAATATTATCTTCTCTTATTGGAGCTTTTCTCCCCAGGCCTCCACTGAAAATGGGTCTGAGACCCTACATCGTCACTAAAGAAAGTGTGCTGAAGATATGCTTCAAGACTAAAAATTCTTTCTCCATAGAACCTGGCAATATACCTGACTGTTTAATAACCAGTACTAAACAAGCTCTGGCAGAGCTACTCCTTAAAAAATTGGATCGTAATTTAACCACTGGCTTTTCCCTCAGGACTGGTGCACAGCAGTAATGATGCCCTTTCAGAAGGGTAACCCCACCACTGACCCTAGGAATTATATGCCCATCAGCCTGAGAAGTCTTGTTTGCAACGCCATGGAATATATTATAACTGACGTGAACTCATCAGACTAGCCCCACAGCGATTTGGCTTTGTTGAGGATAGATCTTGCCTAATAAATTTGGTTAACCTTTCTAAAAGGTTAACACAAGTTGTTGACAATGGCGGTGCTGTCCACACAGCATACCTTGACCTGGCCGACGCATTTAACATCATGTTAGTAAATTTAATGCATTACAATTAGATCCCTGTGTAGTAAAATGGATATCAAAGTGGATAAAAGACAGAACCAACACTATGTGGGTAAGAGGTACTCCATCAGAGAGCAAGAAAGTGACCAGTGGTGTCCCACAAGTCTCTATTCTGAGACCTCTTTTGTTCAGCATTTGCTTTTCTGATCCCCGTACTACAAACCAAGATGTTTGGGTAAACAAGTTTGCAGTTGTCTGGGTAAACAAGTTTGCAGATGTCTGGGTAAACAAGTTTGCAGATGACTGTAAACTGGGGGTCATCACATCGCTGTTGCTCTTTTTCTCCGATGCTAAAGCCCTTCAGTGAGAACTTACACTCTTAAATGTCTGTTGTACTGAAGATGGGCTCAAATTAAATTCTATGAAGTGCAGTATTGTCAGATTTGGTAAACACCCCCTTCCCAACATACATAATAGATGGCATTCATCTCCAAAATGATAATATTGTTAAATACCTTGGAACTTGGGTTGGTAATTCCCTGTCCTTTGATCATCATATAACAGCTGTAGTCCTACTTAGCACAGCTAACTGTCAAAGAAATTTCATCCAGATTTAAAGAAGTCATTGTCACCTTATACTCAACATTAATTAGGACAATTATTGAATGCAATGGTCCTTTGGAGTGTACCTCAGTAGACAAATCAAACAACTAGAAAGACCCCAGAGGTTTCTAAGTACGATCACCACTGTTTTAAAAACCCTAAACTGTCCAAAAAGTCTGGAAACACTGCCCCTTTATTCAGTGTCATAGACTTCTGAGAGAAGGTCTATGCCTTGCCTTCTGTGCTTTTAAGGACCTTAAAGTTCTGGATCGCTTGCATCTGCACAGATCAAATAGTCCCACAAATATCAGAACTAAGGATGTAAATTTTCATCAGCAAATAAAACACAGTGGTTTAGTATGTACTACCTTCCCTACCTTTGGAATAGATTCCCACTGCAATTCAAGCAGTGTGATGCATGATCTTCCTTCAGATGGGATCGGAATGATCGGATAGATATTCACAAATTCAGCCATGGCTTGATTAGCCTAGAGCTCCTTGAAACAAGAAGTACAGTCTAAGGCAGGGTATTGGCCAGGTGTAAATAGTTGCAAGACTTAGTTGCTTTGTATTTTCTATGAGTCCTGTGGGAAGGCCAAACCCATAGAATAGCAGAAAACAATGCAAGCAGATCTACTTGGTATGATGCCCTTCATCAATCCAAAACCATCAGACCATGTTCATTACAATGAATATATTTATTGATGCTTTTTTCGCATTAGTGCCTTCCAGCCATCAACCCCTTTTTTCTTGTCTCAAGCCATTAATTGCCTCATTGCAGTGTCAGCCTTCCCAGGCATTGGTAAGGACTATCATCTACGTGGCTATGCAGAATGATTTTTTTTTTCTTTGCTTGGATCTTGTGGGAAGTCTTGCATTGTCTTCCCCCACTGTTTTTGTTTAGTTCTGCACATGCACTCTGAAGATGCAGCTTTGCTGTGCCAGATGTATTTCCCTGATTCATTGCATTGTATGCTATCCACCTCTGTTTACAGTAGATGCCAGCAGTGTGGCATGCCAAACCATCTCTTTCTTAAGCCAGGATCAGCAAGATGGCATTAGTTGGTCACTCCCGACCCAACCCCTTTGTGTCACTGTTTTCTCCAGCACCAAGGTTGCTAGTTGATACCATGTTGTGTCTCAATCCCAGTCAGGGCTTAGTCTTTCTGTCTCATGGACCTGGCTGTCATGACAACTTCAACAACTGTAGGAAGAGGCTGTCATCCAGACAGCTATAAATTGTGATTTTTTTTCTCTGTTTAGGTCCCTCCCCCTCATGACCAGTGTGTACATTTCTTATGAGAAGTCATGCAGTGCCTTCTCTTCTTCAAATGCTTGCTTCTGCACATGTGCATTGAAGAAGCAGGTTGGTGTACTGAGTGCTTATCCCTGGCTCATCAAATTACACATCATCCACCTCCGTCTCCAGTAAATTCTGGCAGTGTAGCATGCAAGACTACCCTCCTTAATGCAGGATATGCAATGTTGTACGGGTTGTCACTCCCACTACCCCATACCTCATCGAAGCTGATAATTGATCCCAAACTCTCTGGATCACAGCTGAAGCTTTCTTTTTGTACACCATGGAGATGGCTGTCATTGTAAGAGACATTTTTCAGACTTGCTTTTTTTTGTACTGATCTGTCCAAAGGCTGTGAAAGAGTTTAATATATCTTAAAATCAAAAATAAAGTTAACATTCTCAGTTAAGATATGCACTTTGTGTTGTGTATTTCCGGTCAGCTGAATATTATATTATGTTATAAGGTGAATGTTTGAAGAGAGACATTTAGTATTCCTACACATTAATAAATAATAAATGATTCAGTAATCTAAGGCCTAATCTCTTCTTTTCTCATTTTAGGTCCTGGTTTTACTTTCTGCATATTGTCTGTGTGCTAGTCATTTTTTTGTTACCTACAAAAGGAAGACCAAAGGTAATGGAGCAACAGAAAGAAAACAATCCATCACATGAACCACAAGAGCTGGAGGAAAAACAGAAATGGTCTCAAAACAGCCATAGTACTAACTGGAATCAGAGCCAAAAAACATTGTGAAGGCATAGCACACTTAACGTGCTTCATGAATGGACTGCAAGATGCACAGACAGTACTTTTATTGCAGAAAATCTACTTTCACAATGTAGAGGGCTCGTAATCTTCTGGGAAACTTGATAAGTGAAAGGAGGGCCATGCCGTGACATAGAAGCAATTGAACCAATACCACAAAAATAATTGAACTATGGGGAGACATTCACAAGGCGAACTAAATGAAAAAAGTGTCATGAAACAATATGCAAAAGTGTGATTGTGTTGGTTTAAACCCTTGTACTGAAACAGAATCATAACTTTTTCTAATATGTACTGTAATGGTGGAGGATGTATTTTCATGTATTGTGTTGTACTTTTTTATGTGCTGCAAAATTTGCATTATATAACACTGGAGCACAGGCTGGAGAATACATTACTGTGCATAATGTACCTCCAGCCAAAAGGTTCTCAGACTGTGAATCCTTACTGAGACTGTCCCTTCTGTTAGAAAGAAGGTATTGGTTGGGTCTCCATGAGCTTAGCTTCTCCAGCCACCCAAATGTTAAATGTTCTGTGACTCTCTGTTGACATTTTAGTCACCTTTGCTACTGTTGCTTATCTGATTAGTGTCATAGATAGGTTCAGTCTTCCAGAGGTATATGTTTGAAAAATATGCTTTTATATTTCTTCACTCTCTGTAACACGTCTATGTGTGGGCAGCAGAATGTAGATTTCAGATTCTTTAATGGGTTCAGCAAATGTGTGTGCCTGAACAATGTGACATGTCTTGTGTAGTTCCTGAGAGGGCAGCGTTGTGTCAGTGGTTTTGCTCTCTCTAAAAAACTATGCTTGCAGAATCAGAATCAGAAAAAAACACCTCAGGAGGTCAGGGGGTTCTTAGCTGTGGTAAGGTGGTCTGAGAAGCTGGTAGCCTTTGAAATACACACTGCTGAGGTTGTATGACTGCATTATTAGTCCCTGCACTGTTATCTGAAGAGTATAACATCCTTCATAGAGTGATTTCTGGGTGTGGTGTGTTGTTCTCAGCCCTTGAGAGAATTATATCCCTTTGCCCTTCCGTATCATTATGAATGACAACAGTTGAGTTCCTCCTGTTTTTCCATCTTCGTATCAGTTGTGTGTACCTGATCTATGAGGAAGAGAGGGTAGCTCCAGGAGTCTTCAGCATTTCCTTTGAACCATCTGGCATTGTGTAGGTGGATCTCTTCTCAGATTTCTTTAGCAACCATTGGATGAGACTGAGTATTACAGTAACCCCTTTATATATGTTGCTCAACTATTCTGATGCAGGTCAGATGGTTTCCTCTTTCATGCAGCTTTTGCTACATTCTGTGAAAGTCACTTCCAGCTAGCAACCAAGAAGGTCTTCATTGCTATCAAATGAGTGTCTGTGCACTTTTGTCAGATAGGAAGCACTCTGTTATGAAATGCCGCTGTGCTAACCAGAGCTCTTCTTTCAATAGTACTCACTTGTACATAATAAGGTTCAACATTACTGAGCCTCTGGACTTCACTATGACATCACATCATATCCCCAGACCTTCACTGACTGATATGTGCATGCCTACAGCTAACAAAGGATATCCTAGAAAAGGAGTCTGACTGTTACTCTAGCAGTATGCAAGATTTCTTAATCCTGATAATTACTGCATGACAGGACTTATTTGTGTTTTGTGAGAAACTGATAAAAGCAGCTTATGAAAAGCTTTAGGATGGTTCTTGCTTGTTAGTGCAGCTTCTCTTATGAAGCTGCATGGTTTGACTATCTTAAAAAGCAGAATGCTCAACAAAGACCAACCCACTGCCCTATCACATTCCCCAGCCTGAGATTCCATGTTTAGATTTTTTGGCATGTTCAGAAAGGTACCTCACATGGTAACTCATAGGTATTTTTAAGTGAAACTAAATCCTGGAAGTTATTTCTTTGGCTAATAACTTGGGAGTGGTTTTGAAACCTTAACTAATTGTGAATCCATCCAATAACTTTCCTATGTGTTCTATAAATGTTTGGCCTTTGAGTTCAGTTTTAAAACATATTAAAACACCATCCATTTATTTTGGCTAACCACTCACATGACTGATATTGAATAAATATACTACAGGTGGGATCTAAGTAAGCCTCCAAACATTGATTTTTTTAATATTGGCTATACCATTTAAAAGGATACATTTTGTAATACCACCCATATCCTACTGAAAATCCCCACCCCTCAGTGATTTACTATGTAGGTGCTGCATCTTTTTATTTTATTTTTTTTTAATATTAATTGTACCCCCCTCAATAAAACTATTTATACTTTCATCTCCACAATACAGGTAGAATTCTCCTACCTCTTTTTTACTACAGATTGATTTTTATAAAGATCATACCTCTTAGCCTTTTAGCACAAGAAATCTGGGCAAAGCCTAAAATAATGGGGGACAAAGGCTCAAAAATAGCAACAGATTTTAAATATTGCTCTTATAAGCCTAGAAACTTGCTTGAATAACAGGTTTTGTCGTAGCATACATTTTCTGAAAGATATGAAGTCTGAAACTGAAATGTATGCCATTATTTAGTGACTCCAGTCCTCAATGATTTGCCAGAAAACCACAAATTTTATGAGGAACAGACCATAAATATGAGGCAAAAATCTAAATATTCTCCGAAACTGTACACAGTTGAGAGGTATGATCAAGACTGATTCTTGTTTATCATCTGTTTGCTTAGACTGCATAGTGGTATGCTCAGCTTTTGGCCTCAGATGACAGTACTATGTGTTTTTTTATTGCTGTTTAACACTTCATAGTACATCTTTACAATATATCTAATAATGAACGATGGACTTCAGGTCTTCCTGAATCTGTGGGTTCTTCCACAATGTTTTTTTCTCTTTCTCTGCTTTGTAGCGTGGCAGTATTTTCAAGGAGCATTGTGAGTACACCATGATGTATGCATGAGTAGTATAGCTCTGGATCAGCTGTAGACAGCTGTGGAGTACTGAAGACTCTCTGGTCACTCCTTGTACTTTTTCTGTATTTCTGACCATTCTAGCCTCCTTTCACTTACATGCTTACTCCCATTCTCCCAACAACATTTAAGTTTTATCTTGGGCATGGACCAGTGTTTTCTTAATTACCTGCTGAGTCAGTGCAGTGTGCCTTTCCGACTTGTTTCATTCTGCTTACTGGTATTTTGTAAATTCTTACCTCAGGAAAGTTGGCATGCCATGATATTGGCAGTGATGAATGCATAATGTCACTGTGCCATATGATCACCCCTCCACGTTATTATGCTTTCTACTGTTGCATGACTGATAGAATTCCTGTGGCTGAGAAATACAGCCGTGCATTACAAGAAGAGAGCTTTTCTGATGTTTCCATGACAACCTAGGTAAACATGACCAATGTCACCAGCTTGGAATGGAGTAGACACCAATTCCTGATTTGAACATATCTGAATTTGTAGTCCCTAGCATCTTTGTCAAACACTATTTCAGGATGAAGGTTTTCAGAGGTGTTGACTAATTATGACTTGTAGTCTGGTACACAAATGGAATCTGTTCATATGCATTACCTCTAAGCTATGTAGTCTGCAAGGCCTGGTTATGTCCAGTCACCGACCTTTGACATAAGTCTTTTCTGAAGTTCAGGCACATCTGGACTTAAGAAGAAGATTTCTTCATATCAGGAAGTTCTTTTGCAGCCTGGGTGTTGCAAGATTGTGCCATATAAAGGAGCCCAAGAAACACATTTTTGTTAGTGTCTGTTTCAGTCTTTGTCTGTTATTTGTAATATAATTGGTATCAGAACTACTGAAACATTCCAGCTGAGGTACCACAAGCAGAGGTGTCAAAGGGAGAATAAGGCAGAGAGTGGGAAGGCAGGAGTATGTATTCTGCTGTAACATCAGCTGCCATTGTCTGCAAAAATTAGTCATAGGTTTTACTGTAAGTTCTCAAGTGCTGTGTTCCTAGCTGCTTTTTCTATTAGAGCTGCCTACATTACTTCCTGATTATGTAAAGTTGTCACAGTGGAAGGCACCCAGTTAACTGTGTGTCAAATGCAGAAAACCATGACTTCATTTCTATCATGAAAGCTGGTCGTCCCTGACTTCATTTCTATCATGAAAGCTGGTCGTCCCACAGCATGCTGTTAATATGAAAGACAGACATTGCATAATCCCTTGTGAACAATTTGTTAGCTGTTGTCTTAGATGTTTTTTCATTTACATATGTGTGTTCAGTAGCTTTCTGGCCTAAACTGTTCTAAGCATGTATTCCCTATGGAGTTTACATGTTTTAAAGTAGTTTTTGCAAAAATAGAAGCATTTTGCAAATGTAAGATCATTTTACTCCTGACCTGTTGTATCCTTAAGTCAGAAAATGCAGTTGTGATTCATGTACTTCCATGACATATTTTCTATATTTTGCATGTTGCTATCCCTAATTACGCAAGTAGCTTCATGAAGATGTCTTTGCACACCTTCCAGGTTATACATTTTCACCTGCCTTACAACATGTGGATTTGTCCCTAGAAACACGGCATTGATGACAGCCTCTGAACACTGGTTCCCATGTAACTCATGCTACCTGGAATGGACATGTGAAGTTCTATAGATCTGTTTTGTAAATTCATGAATATCTGCTTCCGTCAATAACATAGACAGTCGCATAGCTAAGTGAAAATGCAATCCATTTGTGCAAAACAGTACATTCTGAAGGCCATGACCAAGGTCTGTTAAATAGCTGTAAAATGTTTTCAAACACATCCAGTAGTTTCAAATAAAGAACATTCAATACCCACAGTTTAAGAAATGTAATCAGTCTTCCTTTAACCAAAAATTAGAAGCAGACATTAAAGTTGCTTCCAATAAGTCAATACAAATTAATGTTACCAAAAGATTAACTACAGTAAGAACACTTTCAAAAACAGATGAAATTCCATGAACGACTCCACTAAATAATATGCATTGCCCAGAAGTTTAATTCCTGAGTAGCCAAGTAGATGAAAAATGTTGAAAATAAACTGAAGCAGCATAATTACTAGTCACTGCTATACTGTAACAAGACTAGAGTAGCAACTTATGAAAACATATTGGACAAAAAAATGCTTTACAAATCAATGAGCTATCTAGATTTGACAGTAATGACAGGCTAATTGCTAAATAATACATGGAATCCACATTATGTCTATAAACAGACATCTCCCACCACCACTGGACTTGTGGCTGAATCCCTTTTGTATATGAGCGATAACAGAACCCACATATTTTGGACACTCTGATGCAGTGGCGGCTGGTGACGTCAAATCAAAGGGGGGCTGCAGGAGACAGCTGAATGGGTAGGGTAAATGGGAAGGTGTGCAGCCAACTAGAAAGGGGAGGAGCCATGCTCAAAACCACAAAAACTAACTAAATACACTGCCGTGGGTGCCAAACCGTCATTATGAGAGTCCAATCAAGACAAAATGAAGTGTAGAAGAATAAAAATATTTCAATGCATTGGCTGCATGACAGCTTTTTAATATCTAGAGGGAAACAAAAAGGTTGTGAGGCATGACAAAATAAATTACTTTTAAATACATTAATGGAATGCCAGTCAAAATCAAGTATAAGAAAAACAAGCAGCACTCAACTCAAACCACTTCTTGCACTGCAGTTCTAATTATAATTTAAATTCAGCTTTATTAAAGTACCAAGTAACATTCTGAAAGTAGAAATCTCTGATGCCTCCACTTGTAAAAATGTTCCTTATCCAAAAGGAGACCTGCTGCCTGACAACTATCTACTTGTTTCATGGGGAAAACATGATCAAAGTAAAAAATGAAAAGCAAACAAGAAATAAGCTCAAGATACATTGCTTAAAAGGATTACTGTACAGGTTATGGACCACACAATTGGCATTCTGTTTAGTTTACAGGTAAAGCCTGCAGAGATGACTGGAAGTCTCCAAGTGTAATTAGCTTCTTAAAATAATGTAATCCTGTCCTTTATTACAAATACTGTCACCTTGTTTGCTGTAGCATAGACTAGATCCAGGCCTGCTGAATATAGCTTTGTTTATATGCTTGTTGTTTGTTTGCTTGTTATTTCCCTGGAACGCTAATTCTACCTAATACGTGGCTTCTCAGCTTCTGTGGCTCACTAGTGATATCTGCATTGCTTAATGTACTTATTTCCTTGTTTCACTTGAAAGAAAGTTACTGTTTGTCATTTTGCATTTAAGTTACCTGTAACACATTGCACTTAAGTTACCTGGCACTTGCTCACTAAAGCAATTATATAAGTCAGCACTAAAAATTAAAAGCACTACACCCTCACTCCCCACTGGCCCTGGTTTTCAATTATTAAGGAATTCCCAATATTATTCTAGCATGTCCAAAGGTCAGTTGTCAATCTCCTCTCCGGTCCAGCTGGTGAATCTGGGAATCTTGAGGCAATGTTACAACTGCCTCATGTACACAGACAACCCTCTCCTCCTCCCAACAAATTCCAACACATGTGAGAGATGCAACCATATAGCCAAACTGGAGGCTAAGCTCTCTCAACTCAGTACTGGCATAACCAGTCAGGAGGAGAAGGAAACCATACTCACTACAATTCCAGTCTCACATAGACCTACCACGACAGCAAACCAAACACATAATCACACAAAAACATACTTGAGGCTCTAAATAAAGATCTGCCAAGCAGCAGAGACCTCCAAAGCAGACACCCAAGCAGCCGCTACCCCAAAACAAAACACGTGCAACACATATCTCACAAAGCCAGTGTGCCAAACAGTCACAGCCCTTAAGACTAAACAACACACCTGATACACTTGTAATAGGTGACTCTATCGTCAGGCACACTGACGCCCCACTCACCAGGCTGAACAAGGAGAGGGTCACGGTGAGCAGCCTGTCGGGTGCTAGGATCCGCCACATAACACAAGCACTCAGGTCACTCCAAGGCAAGTACAAATATGACTCAGTCATTGTCCATGCCGGTGTGAATAATCTGAGACGTACCTCCCTGGACTACATGAAAAGAGACATAAAGGAGCTCTCTGAGCATGTAGCCCAGGCCGGTATGACCCTGACCTTGAGTAGCATCTTACCCTCACCAAGAATGATGCCACAATATGAAGACAAGATGATCAATTTCAACAATTGGCTTAAGTACTGGTGTCATTTCATTCAAAGGGGATCCAATGCCTGTCAGCTTGGGATGATATGCTCGACAAGCCACGATGCTTCGCTAGGGACGGCTTGCACCTGTCACCCCTGGGCTTTCGGATATTGGCAAAAGCTCTTGCTACCCCCATAGTGCCTTTTAGGCAAGGCTCAAAAGACAAACCCACCTCCATAGGTATCACAAGGGATAAGAAACTAAGAGTAATGCTACTCAACGCCAGAAGTCTAAACCTCAAGATGCACGCACTCAAAACTTTCCTTAGCATGGAGAACATCGATATCTGTGCAGTAACAGAAACCTGGTTCAGGGCTCCCGAGAGCACCCCAGCACTACCAGGTTATACCTCATACCATGCTTTTCGCCCCAAACTTGGACCGAACCACAAAAGGAGGGGAGTATCGATATTCATCAAAGATACCCACACCTCCAGGTTGGTGGCAAAGCAAGCATCAGAGACTATCCATGTGCAACTAACAGTGGGTAAAACTGCCTTCCAGTTTATAGCCTGCTACAGACCACCCTCCCAAACCCAGGAACCCCACTCGGCCTTCCTGAGAACACTGGAAAATATGAAGGTCTCTCCAAACACCATTATATTGGGCGACTTCAACTACCCAAACATAGACTGGGAGCATTACTCTAGCTCCAACACCCTAGCCCAAAGGTTCCTAGAATTTATAAACTCAAATGCTATGGAACAACTTGTTACCACTCCCACAAGAGGGGAAAACATACTGGACCTGATCATCACCAACATGGGGACTCTATGCTCCAGACCAGAAGTGTATCCCTCACTGGTAAGATCAGACCATAAACTAATCTCACTGGATATTCACATCCCGACCCCACCCCCTGCCCAGAAAACCACAGTGAAAAACTTCTCTAAAGCAAATTTTACACTCCTCAAAACTGAGGTGGAATCCTTCAAAGCACCCGGGCCTGTGGAAAATACAGCCCAGACCGCAGAATCCTTTATAAACACATTCTATGAACACCTTCAGGAATGCATGGATCATGCGATCCCAAATAAAACCAAGACCCAATCCTCCAAAGGCAGACGTCCTGTCTGGTGGACCCCAGCCATAAACAAACTATACAATAGAAGGAGGAAGCTACTAAATGATAAAGCAAAATCCCAAAAAGGGAAGGCATCACTGATCAGTATTAGCAAAAAACTACGGGCACACATAAAATTGTCTAAGGCCAGCTTCAAGAGAAAAATTGCACAGGACACTAAGGATAATCACAAGGCTTTCTTTAGTTATGTTAGGAACCTGGGTGGTAATTCCCAGATATGCTCAGAATTAGTCCACAATGACAAAAAATACACCGAACCCACAGACATTGCCAACATCCTAGCTGACAGGTTCAGCGCAAACTTCTCCCCCCACCCCACCAAAAGGGCAAATATCTATCCCAGCAGAGTGCTGCCCCCCTGACATCTCAGATGCTCAGGTAAGAGCCGCCCTCTCCAAAGCAAAAAAACACAGCATCAATGGGACAAGATGGTGTCCCCCCTACATGAACTCAAAGAAGAGCTAAACCCAAACATAAAACTACTGTTCAATCTCAGCCTTACTACAGGATATGTGCCCAAAGAGTGGCGTACAGCAACAGTGGTCCCTCTCCATAAAGGTGGTGCCTCAACGGATCCTGGAAACTATCGCCCCATAAGCCTGACTAGCTTGGTCTGCAAAGCTATGGAAAGGATCATCATGGACCTCATAAATAAAGATATTGGGGACCTACAAACACTGGATCCTACCCAGTTCGGCTTTGTTAAGGGCAGATCCTGCCTCTTAAACCTGGTTGATTTCTTTGAAACAGTCACCAAGGCCATTGACGAGGGAAGGTGGTCCACACAGCCTACCTGGACCTTGCAAAGCCTTCGATACAATACCCCACTCGGGCATTATAGATAAGCTCACCAGCTTAAATATAAACCCCTATGTCACTAGATGGATTGCAAACTGGCTCAAGGACAGAACCCACATGGTTAGAATTGCTGGAGCCATGTCAGACTCCAAACCAGTTACAAGTGGTGTCCCACAAGGCTCAGTCCTGGGACCTCTCTTGTTCGGTATATATTTCTCGGAGGTACAGGCCAACACGGAAGGACTGTGGCTGACCAAGTTCACAGATGACTGCAAACTGGGTGCCATAATCGACTCTCCAGCCGACACAAGCATCCTTCAAAAGGGCCTCATAGAAACAGACAACTGGTACCAGTGCCATGGCCTCAAGCTAAATGCCAAAAGTGTATAGTCATCCCTTTGGCAAAACAAAGTGCCCACAAATTACCACATAGGTGGAAATCCATTAAGTACAGAAGAAGTAATTAGGGACCTGGGGACCCAAGTTGATAGCAATCTCTCATTTGACAACCACGTGGCCAAAGTGGTTAGAAAAACATTTTATATAGCCCACCTAATTATGAAGGGATTCACATCTAGATCAGGGAGGTCATCGTGCCTCTTTACTCATCCCTCATCAGGCCCATAATTGAGTACAATGCCCTTTTGGGATGTACCTTACCAGACACCTGCAGCAATTGGAAAGACCCCAAAAGTACCTCACCAAGAGGATCAAAGGGCTCAAACAGATGCCATATGCTGCCCGGTTAAAGAAACTCCAGCTCTACTCAGTGGCATACCGCCTGTTCAGAGGCGATCTGTGCCTGACATATAAAGCCATGTCCAACCCGGAATTAATGGACATGCTGCACCTCAGAAAATCCAAATCCCATCGAGCTACGAGAGACTTGAACCTCAGCACTGAAATAAATAGGACATGCTGGAGGGACAGATTCATAACCCAGAGGCTCCCTTCACTCTGGAATAAAATCCCAGTCCAGGTTAGGCAGAGTCCTCATTGACTCTCTTCAAGAGGAATCTTGATGAGTGGATGGGAGATCGTAGGTTTACCCCGGGTATCACTTCTGTGTCACTGTTAGATAGAGGCACAGTATACTAACCTCGAAAAAGGGCATAGCAAAATAAATTTAAAATGGGTGGCGAAAGCCAAACACATTCTGGCTAGGCTTATAAATGCCCTAGGGCAGATAGCCTAGTATGAACCTATGAACCTATGAACCTATATGCATTTCAATACCCAAGGCTTATACATTATCTAGTCACGTATTCCCTACATGGCAACAACAGAAAGGCTTTCAATGTTGGCAATTCTTTAACAGTATGCTTATTAAAGCTTACTTGCATCTTACAATCTCAGCCAAGCTTACCTGATGGTCATTAAAGTATTGCCACTTAAACACAGAGCAACACGCACTTTGAGTAATAAGCATAAATCAACAGTACAAAAAATATGACAGAAACCAGACCATTCTGCAAAAATCAAGGACAGATGAAAAGCCACTCTAGTACTTGTGTCTACCTTGGATGGGGGGATACTCTGCACATTTACACTGCATAACTACTCCTTGCCTTGCTTCAACACATCCAGAGTCACTACATGGGGGAGTGGGGTGCAACAAGTATGTCACAATTTGAAATGTCTCTGGCTGACTGTGATGACCCTGACAAATTTGTCATACCTCTCAACCTCAGAGCAAGAAATCTGGACAAAGCCATACAAAGAAGTGGGACAAAGGCTCAAAAATAAGGACAATTTTTAAAATATTGCTCTTATAAACTTAGAAAGATAATAGAATAGGTCTTGCATTAGTATGAATTTTCTGAATGGTATGAACTCTGAAACTCAAATGTCTGTCATTATTTTCTAACTTCAGTCTTTAATGATTTGTCACTAATTTGCCAAAAAACACAATGTTATGAAAATGGACGAAAAATGTGATGTAAAAATATAAAATAGCCACACAATACAGCTGGGAACCTGTCAAAGAAGGGACACTTTAATATTAGTACTGCTAACTTGAGCAGCTAACAAAATAAAAGAATCTACATGCATTTCTGAAATAAAAGTAATCTATAACTCTGATTATTACATTTATTTCTTAATTGTAAACCCTCCATGTTTTCTTCCAAAATTGCTATTTTGCAGAGAGATTATTAGGGGAAGAGCAACATTTTCAGCCAAAATCAGGGACAGTTGAGAGGTTTGGCTATGCCTAATTCTATAAAGCAATTTATTTGCATATACCTCTCAACCTGTTAATGCAATAAATCTGGACAAGGACAAATATATTGGGGTGAACATATAAACAGTACTAAAATTGCTCTTGTATAAACTGAGGCAGTTGATAGAACAACAGGTCTTATTTTAGCATGCATTTTTCTGAAGGTTATGAAGTCTGAAACTCAGTGTGTCATTATTTAGTGACTTAATTCCTAAGTGATTTGCCAGAAAACCACAAATTTTATGAGGAACAAACCAAAAATAAGAAGCAAAAATCTATTAATTCTTTGAAAATCTGGACAGTTGGGAGGTGTAGTTCAGCTGGGGCTGTCTAAGTTTGCCACCCTTCCCCCTTACAAAATCATGGTCTAATGGAGCCTCCCCCTGCAGTCATTCCAATGATCCATTACTTGGCTATTTCACTCCATTTACCATAAACACTAATGTGCATACTGATTTACTTCTATGATGATTTGGACTTTATTTGAAAGTTTTATTTTGCATTTTACAGCACAAACACTAAGACATCTGCTAAACAAACTTAGCATTAAAACTTCTCTGCCCTTGAAACTCACATTAATTGAAACAGCATTGAAACCCACATTCAAAGAAAATACATTTTACCAGTGGCAGATAATGATTAATTCTGGGCTGTTTTCAAATTATAGACCCCTTGCATATGAAACATACATGTGCTCTTTGATACACCTTCCTATTGTTTTGAACATTTTTCCAGTAAACAATGAAACAAAACACATGCACCAATAATGACAAAACTGCCCAGTTCAGAACATTTCCATCATAAAAGTCTACTCAAACTTCTACAGTCCACCATTATCAGTAAATATGCACAATCTCTGAAGAAGTAAAAAAGTCATCTAAATAATTCCACATTAAATAAATCTGTAACTAACGAAGAGGTTGCTGCTAGCAAACACCTTTATATTTCGTGGTTTCATCGAAAAATAAAGTGTCTGATGCCCGAGGAATAAATTGCCTATATTACATTAAAAATGATAAGCTAGTAATATTGCAATAGGAAATGGATGGCAAATGGATAACAGGCTCATAGTTAGCATCTTAACTTTTTCAGTACGGCAGCAGCATTCACCCCTTGTGGGAGTAGAACCAACAACCTCCTATATCAAAAGCAAGCACCCAACCTGTTGTGCTATTAACAACACAAGCTGACTTAGCATAAGCAGCACTAAACTTCTCTTCCCCTGCAGCTCTCAGCTCCTTGTAAAATCTACTCAATACTCAACTGCATCTCAACTTCGCAGCACAAGAAATTTGGAAAAAGCCAAATTTATTGAGGGGGGGTCAAAAGGCCAAAAACTAGGGACACATTAAACTTTGCTTGTATAATATTGGAAAGTTGCTAGAATAAAATGCTGTGTTATCACCATACATTTTACTGCCAAGGTCCCTGTGTAAAACAGTCAGAGCAACATACCACTAGGCCAAATCAGCTTCTTTGTGAAAGAGAGGAAGACTGAAACTTAAATGGCTATCATTTAATGAATTCAGTTCTCACCATAGCTGTCAACCTCTTAGCACAAAACACCTGGACACACCCAGTAATGAGGGAATACAGCCCTCAGACATATACAGTGAATTCAGTTCTTGCCATAGTTGTCAACCATAGCAAAAAAAAACCTGGACAAAGCCAATAATGGGGTAATACAGTCCCAAAAATAAGGACACATTTCAAATATTCTTCTTATAAACTTAGAAAATTGCTAGAATAAAAGGTTGTGTTACTATCTATTTTCTGAAGAATATGAAGTCTGAAATTCAAATGCCTGTCAATTTTACTTCTGATGGAACAAAAACAATTTTCAGCAGAGGCCCAGGGAGAAATACTGCAGACACATGTCTTTGTAAAATGGCAGGATACCAGAGTAAATCCACGCAAACACAGGGATGAGATGGAGACTCCACACAGAAGGCACCCCAGCCAAGAATCAAACCAGAAAACTTATAGCTGTGAGGCAACAGTGCTACCACTGAACCATCAAATATGCAAGAAACTAGACATTCTGAAACCTGAAATCTGAAATTCAAATGCCTGTCAATTTTATTTAACATTTGTTAATCAGGACAATCTGACTTGGTACAAAAAAAAAACAATTTTCAGCAGAGTCCCAGGAAGAAATAATGCAGACATGTCTTTATAACATGGGAGGACACAAAAGCAAACCCACACAAACACAAGGAGAAGATGCAGACCCCACACAGAAAGCACCCCAGCCAAGAATCAAACCCAAAAGCCTAACCCAAGAGCCTGCAGCTATAAAGCAACAATGCTACCACTGCACCATCAAATATCAAGCACGGCAATATTTACAAACCACAGATATTATGAGGAACAGATCAGATCAAATATGAGGCAAAAATCTGCAATTTTTTTTTTACAAATGGTGGTGGGTAGGGAATTCAGGTCCTTAACACCTGCATACAAGGTTCAAGCCTGAGTATCTCTACCCACCACCATTTGTTCTCTCTAGCTACCAGTATATAGTAACTGGGGAATTTTACACACACACACCTTTACAACCAGTTGTAATACTGTGTACCTTAGATAAAATAATGGGCCAAAAATGTATCTCAACTTTCTGCCGTGATACATTATATCTGACTGGCAGAAACATAATAGCTGTATTGCCCTTTGACAAATACTGTCCCCACAATAAACCATATCAGTCACCAATGAGAAGTGACAATCATCTCTTGTGTGGTTCCGAAAAGTAGTGAAATAGCCAAAGTAATCCACCTGACATGCCACTACTGGGCATAAATAAGAGCCACAGTAGTCTTCTTCATTTGCAACATAGGGCACATCACACCCCATGATGATTTCTGTAAAAATTTAAAAAAAAGATATAAGTGTATGATGCTGTGGGAAATGTGTACTGTTACCACTGCCCACAGCTCTTCTAGATTCCTTCCAGAAAAAAAAAAAAAAAGTCACCACAAATGTACCCCCAACCAAGCTACAACAATAATCACTGCATCATTCTAGCACTCCTTTGCTTTCATCCACTGACTGTTTTCCCAAACAGATAACCACTTTTGGTGATTGTTTGCATTTACCAAAAGTGATTAAAAACAAGAATCCATAGCAATGTACATCACGTAGATGGGGCAGGTTAATCACTGTATTTTGCCCCTAACACACGACTCACCAAAAAAGAACTGCAGCCACAGCTCTCAACCACTTAGCACAGTAACCAGGGAAAAAAAGATAACAATTAAGGAGGCAAAGATCCATCATCTGTGACAAATTTGAAATATTCTTCCTCTGTTATGTAGTTAGTTATCAGAACAACAAGTTTTACATTAGAAGCCATTTTTCTGAAGAACATGAACTCTGCAGCTCAAAAGTCTGTCATAATTAAGAGCAGCATACCGCCTGTGACAACCATATGGTGGAATTCACTGCAACTCCCTCTGCTCTGTCAACTTCTTAGCCCCAAAATTAAGAACAGATCTTAAATGCTTCTCTTATATGCTTAGAAAGTTACTAGAATAAAAAAGCTTTGGATTAGTAAGCATTATATGAAGGATACAATGTCTGAAACCCATATACCTGTCATCATTTAATGACTATACATACCACCACCAAGAAGAAAACTCTCTGTACTCTTCTACTACTTCTTCTTCAGCTGCTAACACCCAGCACAGCTATTAGCTAACGAAATATAGGCCGCCAAAAAATAGAAATCAAGATCAAGAATTCACTTGACTCACGAGTCAGTCCACAACCGAAACTGGCTGCAACTGTTTGCTTCTCACTCTTTTCCCAGCACATAAAGCCCAGGAAGAGATCGACAACCAATCAGCAACCATTTAGCCCAAGCATGTCATGTACATGCCTGTGGATGTGGCAGTCCGAACCCTTTCCAATTCTATGCGGTTCCAAACTGCATAGACTGCTGGGCATCACACTGATGCCTTAATTTGCTCTCCGGGCTGCAGCAGAAACAGAGAGAAAAAAAAAAACGTCTTTATTTAAAACTGACACAACCGGTCAAAAGAAGTGCGCATGCGCGTACTCTCTGAGGCAGGAACTTGAAAGACGAGTAACTAAGTCAACTGAACTGTCTGAGACAGTAAAAAAAATAAAATAATTAAACTAAAAAGTACTTTTTTCTTTTTTTTTGCTGAGGGGGCTGCAGTCCGGCAGTCCGATGCCACGAGCCGCCCCTGCTCTGATGTTCCTGTCACCAGACTAACCTGTTGGAGTTACGTGCACTGTGTTTTGAGAGAATGTATTCTGTTAGTCAAGCCTTAGACCGTACATGCCCAGACAGGCAGAGTCATGCTCACAACCTACCTGTACGTGGACAAGATGTGGGAACGCACTTCATTACTCTGTGTTGGCTGACAGTGCTCACCGTACACCTCGGTGGAGCTGGGGTCTAGGTATTCTAGTAGCAGCTGTTGGCACTGTACACCTCAGTGCAGCTGGGGTCTAGGTATTCCAGTAGCACTTGTTGGCACAGAGAAAAATCAATTATTGATGCTGTCAGTAATATTGCAGAAGACATCATTATTTGAAAATGTGATATTCTTTTTTCTCCTGTGCAATGCACCTGCTGTGGCTACGTCTCAGTCAGTAAACACCGTACTGAGGGTCTTTGCTCAAGGCTTTCATTCTGTAATACCTTAGAAGATCTAGTTTGGGGCTTCTTTTCCATTCTTTTGATCTCCCTGATTCAAAACACAGTTATCAAAGTTCAGAAAAGCAAGATGCAGATGAGTGAGAAACCTGCAGGATGTTCCACTGCTTTAAGATATCTGAATCACTCGTGCTTGGGCACAGCTATCAGTGGAGGCAGCCACCCTGGACTGAAGTAGTGAACTCTTTTACCTGAAGTCTAGTAACTTCCGACTTTGTTATATTAAATTCAAGGTTACAGGAGCAAAGCCACACAGGGGAAGCTTTGCCCTCACAAAAATAAATAAATAAATAAATAAAAATGCAAGTTGCATGAATGCCATTTTGAACTGTTTGTTTTGTTCAAAATATGTCCCAGTTATGTCAGTTGCTCACTTGCAGAAGTCTCCTGGATAGTTTGCCCTTTCAAAACCAGGGCCAAAAACTACAAATCCTTAGCTTTTACTGTATTTCTGCATTTACTGTATATGGGCTGGTAAATAGTGTTTTAAGATGATGATTTTGCTTAATTTTTAAAGGTTGCACTACTACTGTGAAGGGCAGGTTTCTTGACATCCATTATGTCAAAGTAGAATGTGACAATCCAGATATTATGTGTGAAGTCTGTACCTGGTCTTTATGAGACAGGGCAACGTCATCCTTTTCAACAAACTGCACTTCCTTATCTTCAGTTTTATCTTAAGCAGATAAATAAACTTCACTATCCCCTGGCCATTTTGTAAGTGGAGCACATAATCTGATTTTAGGAAGAGGTGCATCAGTGAAAGCTATGCCTGGCAGATCTGCTATAAAGTAAGAGACTACCAGGTGGCTGCAATATGTGCAGATACACACACACAGATTCAGCAAAACTCCAAAGAAGTTTCCAGGAACATTACCCTATTGTCTTAAAAGATAATAGGACACTTGTTTTAATTTTATGTTTTTTCAGTTTTTGTATGGTGAGGGTACATTGCGACTAGGTAAATCCCCCCACACACACAACACACACACACACACACACACATACTAATAGTTCTAGGAGTCATATACAGTTCTTAATTGTGCAGCTTATCCAGAGTAATCTTAACAAGAACCTTACTCATATTCTCCTGTACATGTGAGCATATGTTTTGCAGGTGACAGAAGAAGCTTAGCCCGAGGATACCATTTTTATAGCATTGTTCCATTTGTACCATGAAAGTATAATCACATACCAGCCCTTATACCTGTGTAATCTTTTTTATCGGTAAACAGAAATTATGCTAGTTTCTAAACATAAACTATATTTGGTGCAAAATTAAAACTTAGAGCAGTGAATATGGTTAACATCTGTTTGATTTCAAAAGGCATTGTAATAATTACTTTTTAAAGTTATGAGTTCTAAATTATCAAGTTTTTGGTACATAGAGCTGGTACTGCCATCAGTCCTATTGCCTGTGTAAGGATTTCTGGGGTTTATATTTATTACAGGAAAGTATATACATCAGAGCAAGTCTTACAACTGCAGTTTTCCAGCAGTTAAATCTCAGCAATTGTAAAATTACTTCTGTGATAAGTTCTGACTCTGTGATCAGAACCTTATGTTTTCTCTGTTGGAAAATATTATTAGTAAAATTAAAAGGCAAACAGTACTGTAATAAAATACTGTATATGAAAAAGATAATTACTTCTATGGTAAATGTACTGACAATGTAATGAGTGCATCATGTTTGCTTTGTTGGCAGAAATAAAATTAGAAAAGGTAAATAATACTAGATAAAGGTAAAAGGCAAAACGTACTGTATTAGCAAAATATATTATTTTATTCAAAAATGGCTCATCTGCTTACATTTTTGAATTATTTACAGTCTTCTTCTGACATTATACCTCATCACATAGTTACCATAAATCAAAACAAGATCATTAAGTAGTTTTTACCACTTAGTGAATGGCTGCCTTACAACATTGTGTTAAGTATATGGTAAATAAACATAAGCAGCCCATTTCTAAATGTCACCACAAACTATTTTTGTGATTTATATTCCAGTGGTCTTTCATAATTTTCAGTACCATCAGCCCTCGCAGGCAGACTGGGCCCTTACTGACAATTACCTGTCTGGCACTTGTGTTCAGTAGGTCATCTGGTACAAACCTTGCAGCAATCGTGGTTTTACAGTTTCTGTGTCTTATTTCCCTTCTGTCAGTCTATTACTTTGGGTTCCTGCAGTGCAATGACACAACTGAGTGTACATGGTTCTAAGAGTAGCAGTCCATATTCTCTTTTTCCTAGTTGACACTAGAGGGCAGTATATTCATTTGGCCATAATCCTGAGAGACAGAGAACTGCACTCAGAGCAGCTGGCCTTGGTAACAGCATGTTTCATTTGCCCCATGTTCTCACTTTGATTCTGACATAATTTTTTGTGCTGAATTTTAGTGCTAGACCAAATGGTATTAAAATTAATATTATGTTTTCTTATTTAGAAGATTAATTTGTTTTATTTCTAAATGAATTATACTTATTTTCAAGAACTGTTCCTATTAAGGTGGTGGTGTTATTTAAGCATTATCCCTGAATCGGGAGGCAACAGACTGAGATATATCTCTAATTGTGTTATCCTTAGAGCAAACTGTATAGCTAGGCCGACTCCAAATCAAATAGTTCAAATCACTGCAGTTCCTGTTACCTGAACATTTGAAAGTTACTTTTAAAAATAAAACAGAAGGACATTAAAGGAGACACAGTCCTTCAAATTGTATAACAATTCAAGACTCTTTTAACTGAACTGAAATAATGTAAATGTTTATATGTCTTCTATGTGGAAATAATTTCATTTTACAAATTACATCAAATTATTTCTAAAAATTGAGTACTATTTTTAAATGTGGACAATGGTTTCTGAGATAAAAGAAAAGAAAAACAATCAAAGGCCTTGTCTTTTCCTTTGTTATTGTGATTGCATTTGTCTTGACAACTTATCTCTGATCTTTTTATATGGTCATAAACCAAGAAACAGTCATGATGTAACATGTCAGTATATGCGTAAGATGTCAAAGTCTCATGTAAAAAAACCTCTGTACCGAAGAGGTGTGTCATCATAGCAAAGCATAAGGTAACAGGGTAGCAGACTGTACATAACCACCTTCCTAGTCTGCCTATGAAATAGGGAATTTCCCTTTTCTTACCTGATGTATGCTGGCTATAGATTTTTTTTTATTTTACAAATTAAACCTTTGCATATTTGTCAACACCATTTTGACATTGCTGCTAAGAGTCTTTCCTTAAGTGCTTTTGTTTTGTTTGAGGGAGAGTCGGGTTAACGTGCATAGCCATTCACTTAGAGTATGCTGTATATCAATCGGGTGCCATTTCCATAGGGTTTCTTGACAAGTCATAGTACACTGAAGGACAAACAATATCTAATCATAATCATTAAGAGATACTGCGACTTCTGAATAGGTATTGTGTTCTGTTTGCAGAGACTATTTCCTTTTGACCCAGTAGACTGTCCCATCGAATAGCGTCAGGATGATGACATAATGGTCTCAAAAGGGTTAAATGTAATTGTGAGACTAAGAGGTTGTGTTTAACACTGGAAAAGTAAGGAATGTTTCTATCAGTGTTATTTTTAAAGATTTTTCTGTAGGGAGTTGGTATTTTGTTTTGTCATTATGATAACTATGTAATGCTATTTTAATCTATATATAAAGCCTTCTGAGTTTTTTAATTATATTTTGCATCACACTGCATTTTATTGCATTATTTTAGGCAGTATATGCAACAGTGCTGCACTCACATATGTTTTGGTACTTTTTAAATAATTGCTGTATTATCATAGGAAACTCTGTACTGTAGCACTTTGATAGAAGTGGATAAATATAGTAATGTGTATGAAAGACAGAGATTGGCAAACGTGAATAAAACATGGATTGTCAAAAAAGTAATAAGCCAAGTTAATAAAATAATTGGAATTATAAAGACAGAGCTCCACATGATATAACAGAAATTAACAGAATACATTATTGTACAGATTAATTATAGAGAAGGTATTACCAGGAAATCATAAATTAGTAAAGGAAAATAAAGGGGCAAATAGATTGCCACCATGGAAGCACTAACTGGAAACACTTGTGAAACAGTTAAGAAAAGAAGTATCATTATTAGAGGAATACAGAAAAGGAAATCAATCTAAAAATATTACAAAAGTGAATGAAATAAAACAAAAACACAACATCAGAAGAAATCAGGGTTTGAGCTGTACTATCTTTGACAATAAATTAAAAATCTTTGTGTAGGCTGAAAAATGTAGGAGATGCACTGAGAAATATAAAGAAAAGATAACAAAGCAAGCAGTTTAGGGATAACCCAAAGAAATTCTACAGGCAGTTGGAAAATAAATAAATAACAGTCAAGATACCACCAAGAATAGAGGAAATGAATGCATTCTTTAAAAAATATCTATGAGGACCCAGTTGAACACAATAAGGAGGCTGAGGGATAAAAGAAGTAAAAGAGTACTCAAGACACTCTGATATAGAATTGATATGATAAGATATGAATTGGAATGAAGTAACTCCTGCTGTACCTAACTTATGGTTAAAGGTATTAACATCTTTGCACTGTAATTTAGCCTTGAGTAAAAACTATTTATAGGTACATCCTGAAATGACGCCAGAGTGGCTAACAATGGAGAGAACCATATTCATACTTAAAAGTGAACCTGCAGGATCACACTAAGAATTGTCAATCAATAACCTGTCTCCCAATAACATATACGTTATATTTGGGAATTGATGTACACAGAGTATGTAGTCATTTAGATACAATTTCAGTCATGGGCATAAAACAGGAGGGGAATAAAACAGGTTCATATGGAGCAAATGATCATCTTTTGTTAAACAAAGCTGTAATATACACCTGTAAAAAGAACAGGAATCTCAATATGACATTGATAGATTACAAAAAACATTTGATAGTAGTCCACACTCCTGGATAATAGAATGCTTACAAATGTACAAGATCCATCACATACTGGCAAATTTTATTGCAGTTACTAGGAAGAAATGG
Source organism: Protopterus annectens (assembly GCF_019279795.1). Classification (NCBI taxonomy): domain Eukaryota; kingdom Metazoa; phylum Chordata; order Ceratodontiformes; family Protopteridae; genus Protopterus; species Protopterus annectens. The sequence continues at coordinate 3,398,504 of NC_056726.1, read as the reverse complement.
CAAACCACTTTATAGCTGAACCACAAAAAAGGAAGAATTGCTAGCCAGGGTGTGAAAATCCACCATGGAATATTTCATTGTGATTCTTTGTCACCATTATTGTTTTGTCTTGTTGTCAATCCGTTAAGTTGTTTACTCAACAGCATATGTCATGGTTTCAGTCTAACTCCAAGAAAATCAACAAGTGAAAGGATATCTCATCTGCTTTTTGTGGATGATTTAAAACTGTATAAGTTAAATACCCGAAAGAGCAGCTACAGGTTTTTAAAGCCTTCTCAGATGACATAAGAATATCATTTGGTCTCGACAAATGTGCAAAAACAACATTTGAAAGAGGAAATCTGAAGACTCAAGAAAATATAAAACTTGGGAAGGAATGTGAAAGAAAAGATTTGGAACACGAACAAGTGTGCACATATCTTGGAATAGATGAAGAGGCAGCAATTCAGCATGAAATAAAAACAAGCTCAGTAAGGAATATTTTAGAAGACTAAAATTAATACTGAAAACTGCTTTGACATCTAGGAATAAAGTTCAAGTTATAAAGTAACTTGCAATTCTTGTTTTAACTTCTAGCTTTGGGATGATTGACTGGGCACAAAAAGAGCTGGATAAGCTTGGCAAGACGTACAAGAACCAGTGTTTGTCAAGATTATATATTCCTCAGTCTGTTTTTTTTTTTGGGCGGGGGTTGTTCGATTCTCGGTCGATCATACATATAGGTCAGTGATTGTGTGGCGCATTGTTGCCTCACAGCAAGAGGCTCTCTAGCTCGATTCTCTGCTGGGGTGCCTTCTGTATGAAGTTGGCATGTTCTCCTTGCACTCGTGTGGGTTTCCTCCGGGTGCTCTGGTTTCCTCCTACATTCCAAAGACATGCATCTGGAGCATTTCTCCCTGGGCCTCCACTGAAAATGGGCTCTCTCCCAGTCAGAATTTTCCCGTAAACACATTTTAAATAAATTAATAATAAGTTGTGATATTACATACATATTTATTGACATCATCAGATCCAAATGTACTGAAAGTTCTAAAACATAAACAAAATAAGTCCAAGATAACCTCTTAAGTTAGCAGAAGGCTTTAGGCAAAAGTAGCTCTGGAAATCCAATCAAAGATGAATAAAAAAATAGGTGGCAACAGAAAATGCACAAAAAAAAAAAAAAAAAAAGAATACAAAGAAAATAATCTGGAAAGATCAGTTATAACAAGAAGTACAGAGATCTGCTGAAACAGCCACATGTTGACCAAGAGTTGTTCTATGAATGGCGGAGACAGGTTGAATTTAAACCAAAAGAGGAAAGGTTAATATTAGCAGCTCAGGATAATGGATTCCATACTAGATGGTTCATAAAATCCATAGATAAAGTAGGAGATACAGATACATGTAGATTTTGGAGTACAGAGCTAGAAATAGTTAGATATTTTCTTGCAGGGTGTGGTACACCCACGGCTGAAGGTTTGTAAACTGTGGGAAGGTTGTTACACTGGAGACTTTATAAACATTACAACATAGATGAAGCAGAGAGACTTTGGAAATGAACTGCAAAGGATTGTTGAAAATGATGAAGTAATGATTGCATGGGATCACCCCATACCAGCATCTACGAAGGTAGAAGCAAAAAGATTGGATATTCTAGTTAATGAGAAAAAGAAATAGCTTTGATTATTGAAATTACTATACCCAGTGCTAAATTGTCTTAACTGAAAGACATAAACTTGTAAATTGTCAGGACGTGCAAGCAGAAACTAGAACAATGTGGAATAAGGATACACCAATAGCGCCAGTTGTAGGAGGAGCAACTGAGCTAATAAAAAAGTCTTCAAACATATCTAAATATGCTACTGATAAAAGTAACCCCTTCTGAACTATGAAAAGAGGCAGTTTTGGGTGCATTATGGATGCTGAGAAGAGCACTTGTATCATATGTCAAAGACTGAAACAAAATTGATTTCATGAAATTTAATGATGCCCTGACTTAGGAATGGGGCCCATTCCCACTAAGGTATGCAAAAACCTGAGCATCTAGAGAAACTAACCATAACACTAGATAGACTCTGAATGGAATAAAATTATTAACGTCAATATATTCTCAGAGGTGAGCATACCTCACAACCTCATAGCACAAGAAATATTGACAAAGCCAAAAATAGTAAGGGGACAAAGGCCCAAAAGCAGGGACAGATTTTTGAATATTGCTCTTATAAACTTAAAGTTTTTAGAATAGCAGGTTTTACATTAGTATGCATTTTCTGAAGGTTGTGAAGTCTGAAACTCAAATGTCTGTTGCTATGTAGTAACTTTAATCCTCAGTGAGCTGCCCAAAAAAGTACAAATTTTATGAGAAAAATAATATGAAACAAAATTCTGGGCATTCTGCAAAAATCTGGACAGTTGAGAGGCATACAGTAAGGAGAAATAAAATCAGACAGTGTGAAGGACATTATCTGTTTACATCCTGGCAACCCTGTACACAAATCAGTGTTGGTTTTGTTGCAGCATTTTATGCTAGACACCAAAGTGCTTGTACTTTTTTTCCCCACTAAAACCTCATAGTGTATCTGTAGGGTTAGTTCCTGAGGATATTGCTGTAAAATGCAGTAGTCCTACTGATAAATTGTATGGACATAATTGTAGACAGCATGAATTGTCAGTGTTGTATCCATTAAAATGTGTCCCTAAGAATGATGAACCCATGCTACTGAGATTTGTGTGGTTAGATAAGATATGCAGGGCTTTGTATTTGATGGGGATAATTCCATTTAAAGTAGTTGTGGCACTTTAGGAAACAATTTTGCTTAAAGGTGATGATCTTTATGAAAGAAAGGTTAGAGATTTGTATTGCAGCTAACTCCATTTAACATTATGATGACACTTTAGGAAACAGGTGTGCTCAAAACAGATGAATCTAAGGAGAAAGATGATGCTTTGTATAACATTACTGTCTGTTAAGACACAGACATAACAGGAACAAGCCAACACTGTACCTTTTCATGCTGCATTTAGGTTTAGAAGGATGTGTCAGGATCTGGAACTTTCTTTCTGTCAGGACAGTGACAGCTACTGCCCTGCATTTCCTAGGCTTATCAAAGCCTTTGCCAGTGGTGCCCTAGATTAAGTGGCAGACAGATTGTTCCATGGCTGAAACAGGAGCAGGAAGCTCATTTTGTAAAAAAGGAAGACTTTCATCTGAATGTGGTAAAGTTCTTGTATTGCAGATTCAGAGACCAGCAAGTCTCAGAGTACGAGCGTTAAAAGACTGAAGTTGTGATCAGCTGATGAAAGAGCATTAGTTGAAGTGGAGAGAACTACAGCATTGTTACACTGGGAGCTTAGTAATTAAGGGGTATTTTTTTACAGTGTGATATGCTGAAATGTGTAGTGAAATCACTGTAAAAGATTTTGTGTATTAAGCATAGTAAATCTGTATGACTGTCCCCATGGTGCAGAGGGATATGCAGAGATGTGGTATTAAAAGCACATGTACAGAAGCTGCTTAGATTTCACAAAAAAAAACAAGAAAAAACAGTCCACAAAACCATAGTAAATCATGTTGCTTTTTGCTGCATCTGATGTCAAAAATGGCACAACAAACTGTGAAACAAATAACTATACCAGCCATTATGTATATCAGAGTAACTTAGAACATCTCAGAAAATATAAGACATTTTATGACACTTATACATGCCTAGTCAAAGCTCTATTTTACATTTGTGAAAGAAGTGTATATTACAGAATTCCCTCATCAACAATCAGCATAAAAAACACTGGGGCAGCAAACAGTATGGTCAGCAGGAAAAAGGGGAAAGCACCAAGCACCTAGAAGAAGTTTTCTTCTTTAAGGTGTGGTGAATTTAAGTCTGCAACAGTAATAGGTGCCCAACAGAGGCTTTTAAGTCATTTGGGTAAACATTTGGCTTCTTTTAGGGGTTGAGGCAGACCGACTTCATAAGTCATTGTACTTTTTGTTTACCTAGTATATCATTACATAAAGTAACAGACTATTAACGTAATGTATGGAGTTCTGCCACCCAGTACTTACACTGCCCACTCACTATATGTTGTTCTTAGTTCATAAGTGTGTAATATGCTAACAAACTCTCGGGCCTTTATAAGCCTAACCATGCATCCCAAATCTTTGACAAGTTCTGGTACCCCTAGTAGTGTAAGCAGTGGCTTGAGAGATGAAACATTTACAAGCAGGGACCTGACAAATGAACCATTTGCAGGCTGTGTCCATTAGAGACATAGGTGCCATACCAGGGGTGAATTTCCATTTCCCCATCCAGTTGTCCAAGTTGCAGTTGAATTGGTTTAGGGAGAAACTCTGATTCACATGGATGGGGAGCATGTTCCAGAGAAGGGATAGTCTCTGGAATACATACCTATTTCTCCAGCAGGTCCTATTTATATCACAGCAAGGTTTAAGCCTTTAGAATGGGCAGTTGTAGTGCTGATTCTTTTGTGGATATACAAAAAGTCCATCAGACTGGGCTCTGAAGATGCCTTGTATGCCAGGTAGTTTGTGCCTTTTCTCAGAGTTTAAGCCAAAGACATATGGGTAGTTGCAGTTGGAAGGAGAGGGTGGTACTATAGGTAGGTGCTGAACTCCTGGAAGTGAAGCCATTAAAAAAAAGCAGCATGGTGGAGTTTTGGGTAAAAAGACACAAAATTGAGTAGCTAAGTACATTTTGCAAATGTTGACAGGATTTTTAAACCCAATCTCATGTCCTTAGATATTTTCAAGAGGAAATTTAAGAAAGGAGAAGTGTATTCATAATTGCATGCATATGTGTGTGTGTGTTTTTAGGAGCTTTCGTGAAGACAATCCTGGACCCAATGCTAAAGCACTCATATGCTAAGCATGCATTAAATAACATTTTCTCTTTGTGACCCACAGCATGTGTTATTCCTTGCTTGATAAAGTAAGACATGTTATACATTTTTCATGGAAAAGGATGGTGAAGCTGAACTGTTCCTTCAGGTTGGTTTTCATATGATTTCACTAGAGATAGTATCTGTATTTCAAGATTGAAGAAGAGTACTAATTGCATTTAAAGCTAGAATAAAGCACAAAGTTAAGTGTATGGATGCAAAGTGAATTATACAGGCAGACTTGGCAGAGTAGGTGAATAGCATGGTAACAATCATGAATCAGGGCAAAGTCGGAATAAGTATTGATTCCCAAGATTTATGTTTAACAGTCTGTTATCTTATGTAAAGATATGCAAAGAATACAAAAAGAAGTGCAAGTAAATCAAAATGGTGCATTATCCACTTCAAACTATTGGAGAGATGGTGGTGACTATGAGGAACTCTAGATTCTTTTTGGTTCTTAAAGCAAACTAGGCTTTTTGCTTGATTAAGTTGATGACCCCACTTACAAACTCTCTAATTTCACTACATTGTTGAGTCAGTGCAGATTCTCAAGGTTACCTTTTGGAATCTCATAAGCTCCAGAAGTGTTCCAAAGACAGCAACAACCATAGCCAAAGAGAGAGATATGATAGCACAATGGATGATATTCTAGTCCAGGGTGCCACAAAGCAGGAACATGCATATATGCATCAATAAAGTAATGTTAGATAGACTGAAGTCTCTACGTTCGAAATTTAACAAGGCCAAATAAATACCAAATGTATGTAACAACTTTGAAATACATGGCCTGCATATTGAAAATAGCCTACAAACAGATGCTGACTAGGTCAGAGCTAACTAGAACATGCAGAAGCCTAGGCAAAAATCTTTGGTATGGTGGAGTTAATGTTTCTCAAAGTTTATTCCTCCCTTGTCAGACATTACAGCACCACTAAGAAAATTATTAGTGTGTGCTGTGTGTGTGGTCCATCAGAAGAAATGAGGAAGAGTTTTAAGAGCTAGAATGTGCAGTCACTACAGCATGCACTCTGAAGTATTATGATGTACTGCCTATTACTAAGTGGCCAACACTAAGTTAATGCAGTGTTATTACAAGAGGGTAGACCCATAGCTTATGCATTAAAAGCATTAACAGATGTGCAAAATGTAATGCACCAAGAGAAAAAATGATATGTCATAGGCCTTAGTGTCAGAAACTGCATGTTATGTAAGAACATCACAACAGAATCAAGCCATAAACCCACATACAAGCATCTTTAGTAAGTTCTTATATGAAGCTGGAATCTACAGCACATCTACGCAGAATTGTACTACCCTTAAATTAATATATGCAAGTACAGTACAAACCTAGTAAATTTGTGCACATTGCTGATACCTTGAGCAGTACATATCTTAATCTGTGTAAATAAAATCTGGAAAACATAGAAGTACATCTGGCTTGTGTCAGAATTACCAGGGACAGCAGAAAAACTATGTGAGCTAAAATATTGCACTACAGCTGACTTAAGAGTTTGAATTTCTTTGAGATGTCAGTATGACAGGATGACTTAATGATATAAAACCATGACATCATCTCATTAAACCAGAATTTCAACACCATTGTCAGATGATGCATGTTGTCTTGTATGTAAAAATACAAATAGTCATGTATTTCATTATATATTTAGTATACTGAACAGTTTTCATTTTGAATATTATGAGATTACTTATGATTGCCATGCCGGCTGTTTTCTCTGTAACATAAAATAGATTATCAAGGAACACGATTGTCTGAACATTCTGCAACTTGTTTCAAAAGGAAAGGCAAGAGTATACTGCACCAAAGTTACTGCTGCCCTTTGTCTTTCTTGTTTTCTGAGACTGTTATTTAGACTGAAATGTCTCTAACCACTGAGACATGTATTGCATCAGACCTGCTGATGTCTTTTTCCCCTTTTTTTGTCTAGAATTGTTATTTGAACTTTGGAAAATGCAAACTTGCAGAGGAAGTTATCAGAATGTTTTTGTTGTAGTTGTAGACCTGTTTTTCATCTTGAGGTTTCAGTCATCTATCATGTGTACTGAGAAATAAGCACAAATGTAGTTACAATTTTCCTGTCATCATTATATATGGATGAAATAATTTTATTTTTATTTATTTGTGTCCTGAGAGTGTTTTATTTGTTAATTTATAAAACTGTTTGACTAATGTCATACTTCATTAGTGAAGGATATCCTCACAGCATTGATATGACTGCCATTGTCTACCCTTTTGAAAAGAGAGAGAGAGAGAGACTGTTTGGCAATGTGCTATTATAATCTACATTGGTTTGCTCACTGGAAGAGTGTCCAGTAACTCAGGTGTTGGTGTCAGATTAGTAGTCTTATGGTGGTAATATACAATGAGTACAGGCAAGGGGTGAAGTCACTAGTGAGGAGTCAATAGCCCTCACAGGGAAATCTTGTGAGTGTGTAACTATATGAAAGTTATTGTGCTTAAGTCTGAATTACTGCTGGCAAATTTGCAATAGAGGATACTAGGCTCAGACAGAGGTGGGTGAAATGGGTAAAATCATGAGGAGTCAGTGATTTTATGTCTGTTCAGTACCTGGTGGTGTAGGGCTCCTTTGGATGTGACAGGCAGAGCTGTACATAGGCCATTTCATAACTGCCTCAGTTGGAACCCCCAATCTACAAAAAAAATCTCAAGTTGAGGACAAAAAAAAAAAAACTCCTGCAGAGTTGAGAAAAAAGAAAAGAAAAAAATGTCCTATAGGCAAAACTATCTTTACTATTAATGCACACACACACACACACACACACACACACACACACACACACACACACACACACACACACACACTGCAATCCATTTCTGAAACTATTCAAGCAGTCACTATCCTGAATACTGAAAATTGAATAACATTCGCACTCAATAATACAAATTGCAATACTGACTGAAGCACGAGCATTTAAGCTGCTGCAGTTAAGATCATGACAGCTTAAATAATTACAAAGACTTCTTTCAGAAACTGAATGGCACTTCTAGAGTGCCAATTGCTCCCCTAACAGCTTGCATCTGAGGCAACTATCCCTTTTGACCCACCTTAGCTATGACTTTCGCGACAGGTGTCAGTTATAAACCAAGGAATAGTTCACATTTTGTCATAAGTTCTTAAGACCAATCACCTCTTATATAGAATTTTGGGTGGGTGTGATGTGAATTTAGGCTAGCTCAGTCCTGCCCCCCTCAACAACTTGGCTACAGCAATGTGGGATTTAATGCCCATATACCTGTCATCTGTCACTCTAAGGTGAATTGTTATATATTCAAGATTTGCTACTTAAATATGATAGAGAAATCACTCCTGCCAACTACTTGAATTTATGTTGTCAAACACACAATTCACATCTTGGCATATTTAAATGGAATGTAAAGAGCACATAAATTAAGTAACACAAGTACATTAATCCTGCTTTATTAACATTTAATTTAGTGCCTCAGCACAAGCAGCCTTCAAGGAAGCATAAACAAAATAAAGCAAGCAATCCATTTAAATTAATTTACCAACTTCCATCCAAATTACAAACAATTAAAAATATAAGTAATGATAATAAGTAATGATACATAAAGAACCTGTCTTACAACTGGATTCCAGTTCATTTCTCAGTTAAAACCAATAGGAATAAGAGTATTAAACTGCAAAATAAACATGTTTCTTAATATATTAAAATAGATTTAAGTTCATTATCAATTCTATCTGCATTGTTTTAATTGTAAACTGCCCCTGCCTTCATATTTTTATATTCTGAATTTATCAGATATAAACATGTTCAGCAAAGGAACTTTTAACATTCTGTTTTTTAAAATTTCTACAATGTTCCTTTAACCTCAAAGAACATTTTCATTTGTTTTCCCAAAATATGCTTTCCCAAAGGCACAATGAATAACATAAGCTACATTATTATTATCACAAAAATTCATATTATACAGTTTCACCTTATTATAAGTATTACATCCTCGCTTATTTTAAATACTTACACACTACAATCACAACATTTTATATTTGTATTATCTTTCAAAGTTTTTTCCAATAGATTTATTTTAGGTCTTTGAGTATCTTATATTAAGATGCCCCTCATATAAGCAATTTAAAATTTAATTGGAATGACAGGTTTTAAATATTTATGCTGTGTAGTTAGTGACCGACATTCTTTAATAGATTTACATGGAATCTCAGGATATATATTGTGTAGGGTGACCAGATATATACCACCAGCTTTATTACTAGTGTCACCAAATTTATGTACATTTTGCTTCTCAGAAGTTTTGGTCTGGCTTTTGCCAATCAACCCCTGACAGTCTGTGTTACATGCTTTTTTCTATAGGCTTGTAAAATACAATCTTTCTTATACCTTTTTCTAATAAATTAATCAAACAACTTGCTTCTACAAAAAAAAAAATCATTACCTTTACTACAGTTTTGTCTACCTCTTAAAAATTTGCATATGGTAATGAACAAAGAGTGCATAATTCATGTATTAGCCTAGTATAACTGTACAGTTGAAGCAGTTAATACAAAACTGTGAAGCCTTTGCCATGTTAAAGGAATCAGTAGTAGAAAGAGAAACTCCTATCCCATGACATTCCTTCATTCCTTGGCATGACTTAAATATGTATTTTCTCATGTAGTGTAGACTAGTATTTGAAATTCCCTGAAGTGGTATCTTTACATGATACTTAGTCAGTCTTTGATCACTACCTTGAAATTGTTTCTAAGGCATAGAACACCAGAAGATGTTGTATTTGGCAGTGGTCTTCAGTTTCTCATTCAGAAATTGGGAATTGAGATATGATACTATGCATCCTAAGTATCTTCTGTCCAATGGGAAGTTTGAAAGAAGAGTCCAAACTGTGAAAAAATGTATTAAAGAAAAGTAAATACTCTCAGTCGTGTTACTACTTGAATACAGAAATAGTCCATTACAGCATATTGGATTGTCACCAGCTGAACTGCATCTTATATCAAAATTGCCTATCATTTTCCTTGATACCAGAGTTGTCTGTGGTGGTGCAGTGGTTAGCATTGTCACCTCATAGCAAGAGGTTCACTGGTTCGATTCTCAGCTGGAGAGCCTTCTGTGTGGAATCTGCATGTCCTCCCTGCAGTAAAGTGAGTTTTAAAGACATGTAGGTGCATGTGTGTGCACCTTCTGTGAAAGTTGGGTGCTGGGCTGGCAACTCAACACCATAAAAACTCCACTGCCAATCAATCTGCAGACTGATGATCCACTGTGGCAACCCTAACGGGAGAAGCCTAAAGACATTGCTATTTTCGTTGATACCAGAATTAAAACAAACTTATGTAGAATTGTGATAATAAGACAACAAAAACAGCATTTTTTCTATGACAAATTGACAAAGAATCTTCTTGGCCTAAAGAAAGGGGAAGAGATTAGCTGTAAAATTTAGCTTTGTTCACAGCATTCTGATGCAGAGGTGCTGTACCATGACATTCTGGTTCCTTATACTTAGTACATTGTGCTGGCATGCTAAACTTTCACAGAAACATAAGACATTTGCTGAAAGTACCAGAATACAGACACATTCAGATATTTCTGTGCAAATTTAGAATGATGAAAGAATTGTGTTGAGGTTTCTGGGGAGTCTTCATTTCTAAATATGTGGCCCTGAATGTAGCGGCAAACCATCACAATCTGAAAAATATGATGGTGCTGACTGAAAGCTCTTCAGATATGTCCAATTTATTAAAAAAAGTCTTGGATATCAGATCAGAACTGAGCGCAGTCCAACAGAAATGTGATTTCTGTCTCATTTAGTTTAATAATCACTTGCTTGATCTTTGTGTTAGATTATAGTACATTGAATCTTAATTTGTAAGTAAATTTAAATATTTAAATGAATTATAGAGGTATGGCTGCATTTTTTAAAGTAAAAGAACCATTAGGTACAGCAGTATATGAAGAATTTAGTATTCCTTTAAGAACAGGTATAGCTGAAAGGGGTAGTGAGTCCCATGTTGTAACCTGGGGGTGATAATCATTCTTCTTCAGGAAATATTTTATATACTGAAATGCAAATTCTCTCTCTCTCTCTCTCTCGTATAGTAAAGTGCAAAACAGCAGTGGTTCTTCCAGATTTTGATATTTTTCCATATTAACTACCAATATACCTCAGCAAAATTTCTGATTTTATCAGATACTGGAAGTAAAATTTCCCATCATGGTCTTGCATTTTCCACCAATCATATTCTCAAACCTCACAAGCTAGCAGAATGCACAACCACACAACTTCCTCAGCTGTTTTGCTATACCTTACCAAACATTCCAGATAGACTATATTTACCCCATCCCATAAGCTTAGCTAGCCCGCTGTTGAGCCTGATTAAGCTGGTTGAACTAGATGACACTAGCTTCATCCATGTCTCTGCTCACTAACAGACTCCTCGCTATTCACCTTTATCTTGTCTGCGTTTCAAAGTTAACATCTGCACTTCCCTGACCATCACTTAAGCTACCTCCCCAGACACACACCTCACCTTTTATTTATCTTTTGTCTCTCTTCTTCTGGTTCATAGTTTCATGGCAGTCAGCAAAACCATTCAATCATACTGATTTAGGAATGGGGTCCATTCCTCACACAGTATTAGATAACCTAACAATCGGAGAAATTAAAAAAGGAAGAACCCATACAATTCACTGTTAATGATCTTTTGCCATGTGCTTCCACCATGTTTGAGATGCACATTTTATTCAAAGTCACTTACTCATTTTCCATTCACAATGGGACATGAATACCATACTCCTGAAACTTGCTCTAACGCTTCTGTGTCTGCTTCAAGCCACAGTTTCAGTTTTCTATAATTAGTCATTCAAACTGGCATCAGTGTGGAAGTTGTATACTTGGAGTAATCACATTCCCAATGTAGCAGTAATAATCTCTTTCATAGGATGGAATGTTAACCCTTATATCATTGATTTGGTTAAGAAATTGGTTAAATCAAATCAGAGACAACTTCATGTGATCTTTAGGGGTTCCTCTAGGGCCATGTCTTGTTTTAATTTATTCTTTTCTATCTTATCAACAAATAGTATGTACTAAAGTAATGTCTTTCGGCTTTTCCTGGTTAGGGGTCACCACAGCGGAACTCCGGTCCGCTAATGATTGGCAGTAGATTTTTAAGGTGCTGAATTGCCAGCATGACTCCCAACCTTCAAGGAAGGCACACCCATTCACGCATGCACCTACCTGTACGTCTTTATACGTCACTCGACCACAAATAGTGTACTAGTTGTCTAAATATGCAGATGGGATTAAAATCAGAACAGTTATTACTTCTATTTCTGATTACTTAGATTTCAACTCATATTTGTCGGCTTTCTGTACATAGCTTAGTAAACATGGTATGAATAATCCAACAAAAAGTGGGGTAATGCACTTTGTCAGACCTAATCTAATATTCAGACTTGGTAACAACATAGCTCAGGAAGTAACAGAATATAAAAATCTGGGTTTGTATATATCTTCAAATCTAATATTTAAAGCCCGTTGCATATGCAGTAAAGACTAAGGGTATGTGGGTGGTGGAATTACCTAAAAAATTAAGTCAAGATCAGCAGAACTTCTGAAAAACATTGTTCACAACTTGTCAGGCCTATAATTGAATGTAATTCTGTATTCTGCACTTATTCAAGAGAACTATCAATTTTGGAAAGCTATCAATGGAAATTCACAAAAGGAATAAAGGAGTGCAGGCCTCTGTCTTACAAAGAGAGTTAAAAAAATAACATTTTCTCTGTCAGATATCACTGGCTACAAACAGGGGAAATTATACCTTTAAAATTGCCAAATGCAGAACAATGACAAGAACAAAATTCATTATTCAAAATAAAGACAGATCTCAGAATAAAATACCACTACAGATCAGGCACACTAGTTTATTGCAACTTATTGGACACTTGGTTTGGTCTAAAAGTTTATTCATGGAATACAGAGTCTGCATTGTAATGGTCTTATGACAACATAGTTTTACGAAATATGAAACTATCTTTATGTCCATCCTTTTTTCTCTGCCTGCTTGCAGTCATCCTATATCTTAGCTGATGACTGTCTGCATTGCTTACAATCATTTGCTGTAGTTCTTTACAACTTGTACCATGACCTTTAAACTTTACAGCTCTGTTTGTTCTCTTCTATGTATATCAAGTAGGAGTATATGCCATCACCCCTCGCCCCTTCTATGAAGAAACACTTCCTCACGTAATGCTTTATAACAGCTTCCATCTTCAAGCTTTTACTCATTGTTACTAACCTTCTCTTTGTTGGAAAATACCAATTTACCCTATTCTGTTATCACTAGCATATTTACAGTTAACTGTATGTTTGGTCTCACTTGTCCTCCAAAGCATAGTTCTTATTGGGTATCTTAACCCTTACTTGTGCGCTTTTGATCTCAGAATCTGTGCCAGAGAGACACTTATCCTTGTCCTAACTGTTCATGGTGTCACTACTAAAAATACTGGAAAATTCCACCATAGTGATCCCTGTGAGACTCCATACTGGGCCTCCTATTGTTTTCATGCAGCACTGCATTTGCTATGACACTTCATTTCTTGTTATCCTGCTGTTCTCTATGCAAATGCAGGCTATTTTCTTTTTGAGCACATTTCCCCAGAATTTCTGTGATAGTGTATAAGTCCTTGAGCATATTTATGATGATGAACCATGAAAGAGAGAGAGAGAGAGAGAGAAATGTTCTGGTTGTGCACCTAAAAGTGCTGAACTCATGTGATTTACCAGACAAAATGTTGCCATTTGCGTTGTACCCACTGTATGTCTGTGTATCGCACTGCAGTTCTTCTTGATTTGTTACATTTATATCAAGTTTGACAAATGTGTAGACAGGGATTGGGAAGAAATGGACAACTTTGATAAACAATTTATCTGCAACTCATCTTCATACACAGATTTTTACATCATTATTATCTGTACTCCAAATCAACAACAAAAAAATCATCTTAAATACATCCTAAAGATCAAAATGCTTAACTTTTTATAAGTTCTAATTTTAAGCTTAGTATTAAATCTGAGAATTTCAAAACTTTCTAACCATTCCTAGTTTCAGATGTCTGGATATGTTCCTAAATTTCCAAGCCAACAGAACAACTATTATGCATTAAAGAGTGATGATTGACTAAAGAATGCCTTCTAACCTAGGTGGGGGGAGACATATATCAAAACCTTTTTCCATTGTTTCGACTGGATCTTGTTTTGCTTTCTGTTATGTGCCTTCTGAATCCTGCTTCACCTAATATGAATGGTATGGCTCTGAGTATTGTCTGTCTAATCCTCTCTCAACCCTTTTTGTTACCTGCCTAGTGTGATTAGGCTGTATGCATGGTTTAGTATTGCTTCACTTTCAGCAATGCAGCATACCGCCAGGCACAACAGATGTTTCATAATCTGTTTGCTAGGAGTTTATACCTTACAAGTGTATAATAACTAAGGTCTATTGAATCCGTTTAGGTACAGCAGTTATTTTACAGGTTATTTTGGGGAAAAAAAAATTTAAAAAAAAGTTTCAGTGCACTAACATTTTCATACTGGTTTGTTTTCTTACGATATCCAGAAGGCTCTCTGTGTTACAATACTTGCATCTGAGACATTAAGAACTGAGGATTTCAATGTGCTCACACTGCTTAGAACTTTCTTACTAGAATACTAGTTTCAATGTTTATACCTTCCAAAACTGAGAAGGCAGACACTACCTGCCTGATAGCTGTTTCTATGTGACTGTTGGACCCTGCATCCTGAAATGTGTTAAACCTCTATTGTAGCCGGCGAACAGGCCAGCAAAAGGAAGTTTATTGTTCACTAGGGTCTTAATACATATAATCTGTGATGGAGATAATGAATTTGCTAAATATTTCCATAAATTATATTTTAAAGCTATATTTTATTTAAGAAAATACATATAATTTTAATTTACTACAAATATGAATGGTGGTTTGTAACTGCGGTGGTGGTGCTGCGGTAGCGTTGTCGCCTCACAGTAAGACGTTGTCCGGTTCGATTCTCAGCTAGAGCATCTTCTGTGTGGAGACATGCATGAATGGGCGTACCTTCGTTGAAGGTTGTGCGTCAGGACCGGCAACTCGGCACGTAAAAATCTACTGCCAATCATTAGCGGACCAAAGTTCCGCTGTGGCGACCCCTAACCGGGAAAAGCCGAAAGACACAACAATGAATGGTGGTTTGTCTGATGCAGTTTAAATAACTGATATAAAATTATAAGTATCTCATCTTATGCCTTTTGTAAATAGCAATATTATAATTAACTGAGAAAATACATTTCCACGTGTACTCCAGTATTGGTGATATTTAGAGAAAAGTATTTCCATATAGTGTCAAAACAATGAAAGCATTATTATGGTTTCAAATGAAATTACTTCAGACAGAAGCATTTGCTGATTTAGGATAAAAGGTTGATGGCATCCATGTTGACTGCATAATTAGTACTTATGTTTTTACTCACAGGTCTGGAGTAATGCATTATTTACTGGTAACTTATAACTTGCCCATTGTGAATAATTGTCTTTCCCACTAGAGCATGGGTATTGCCTTTGCTTACCTCCCTTACAGTCATAAATGTATTTTACAATACTGAAGCTGCTGGGTGAGTGCCACTTTAAGACAAAGTTGTGTTTCTTCCAGGGGTTAACATAAGTGTGACAATTTAGTAAACCTGTAGAATGACCTCGAGATGTATATTTACATTGATGTCACTACTGTAGAATGACCTCGAGATGTATATTTACATTGATGTCACTACTGTAGAATGACCTCGAGATGTATATTTACATTGATGTCACTACTGGAATGACCTTGAGATGTGTATTTGCATTGATGTCACTACTGTAGAATGACCTCGAGATGTACATTTACATTGCTGTCACTACTGCAGAATGACCTTGAGATGTGTATTTACATTGATGTCACTACTGTAGAATGACCTCGAGATGTATATTTACATTGATGTCACTACTGGAATGACCTTGAGATGTGTATTTGCATTGATGTCACTACTGTAGAATGACCTCGAGATGTACATTTACATTGCTGTCACTACTGTAGAATGACCTTGAGATGTGTATTTGCATTGATGTCACTACTGTTGAATGACCTTGAGATGTATATTTAGATTAATGTTACTACTGTTACTACTGTGATTGCTGTTCTCAGTGGATGCCCATCCACAGCATATGAACAATAACTCACCAAAATGTTTTCCCTTTTAGTGCCATTTTTCAGCCAGACTAGTTCTAATAACTTTAGTTATTTAACTGATGTCAATACCTTTAGTGGACATGTACACACGTGGTGCCATCCCCATGGTCCTTGTATTCGTTAGTCGAGATCAGTGAATGCATAACTGTTTGGTGTTGTACCTCTATGCTACCAGTGCTTGAAAGGCACCGATTTCCATTTTAATACCCCTTTGTGGTATGTATGGAGTGTGAATTGAATGCACACTGTAAAGTTACACTTTGTATTCTTTTGACAAGTAAATGACTTGCAAAGTGATAGTCTTGGCAGAATGTGAATGACCATCAAACTTCCTAATACATTGAACATACCAACATATAGTGTTGTATGCTATATCATAAACAAAGCTCTTTTGCAAATTAGCAGTTTGTTAGTAAAGATGAAGTGTCCCCCTAAGTCAATATCTAACATAAATTCATATGTCTACCTCGCTAGTTTGAGCGGTGCCTTAGCATTGTTAGCCATTCTTATCCCTTTCGCTGAAATAAGTAAAAGAGGATTGCTTAAAAATAACCTGCCTACAGGCAGCAAGAACAGGACACATATCAAATCTGATGCTTTGGAGTAAATTCAAACACATTGTGATGTTGTATGACCCATGTTATAAATCCAGCCCTTAAACCAGAGGTAACTTTTGTTAGAGCAATCCCTGCATGAAGTATTTTTTAACTCATACTGTCAGTGGGTCAGTAGCCTTTTTTGTGTATCAGCAAGTATTGCATTAGAAAGCCAACTAAGTCAACATCTTTAATTTGGAAGACAGAGGAGATGCTCTGTAATACTGCTTTACATTTTCACCAACTTTTTGTATGAAGACCCTAATTCCCATTTCATCTGCATGACGATGGACATTAGAAGCTTACAAGACATGATGCATATATGGGGTACAACCCTAGGACACCCAGTCTGATAAACATTAAGCGCACCAAGTCTTATTAGTGAAATGTCCAGAAATTGCAGAAACATCCTGACATATACAACAGTGGGCAGCTTGAAATGAATGCCACGTCAGGTTAAATGGTATTTTTTTGTGTATAGTGGAAGTCCCATTTTAGAATGTCTTCAATACTAGCACTTGGAAAAGACAAACATTATCTTACAAGATTTCAAGATGTACAGAGAAAGAGGAAACAATCTCCACGGTATATATTAATAATCATTAGCAACATGCATTTTCAATGCAGAGGACTGTACCAGTACAAAAAAGGGGATACTATATGTCTATAAAATGTAAACTAGAAGTAGTCAGTATGTATTGGGACTGCAAAAAAATCATATTTTTTCAGCTGTTAATTAGCTTGATAATACCATTGGCTTATTTCATAGATGGTAATACTGACATTGTTTTACATTAGTAATGGATATTTTGCAGCAGATTTGCCTTCTTCAGTTAATGGTGTAACATTGTCTGAGTAAATTTTATATAGACCAAACTATTTTTTGAAAATAGGTATTATTTTTTAAACAGCTTCTTAAAAAAGGCAACATATGTGCTTGTATGGGAGTATGATTGTGAGTATGTTTTTAACTGGTAGATGCCACTGTGTTAGTAACGGATGTAACCTATTCAGTGATTGCTCTCCTGTTTTATGTGGCAGTAATGCTATGAGGCACTGTTCTGCCAATTTGTTATGAAAGATAATTGTATGTTTCTTGTAAGTTTGTCTACTTCAGATACCTGTGACTTGAAAACAGAATTAAAAGAAATTATGAAAATATGAGTAATTCCTCTCATTTTTGTGTACTATTTGATTTATTTTAAAGAAAACAGTTCCAGTACTAGGAAGTAGGCACACAGAGATGCAGTTTTCTAGAAGTTTCCATAAAGTATTTGTCAATACAAGCAAGTTTTTCTCATATTAGACCTTTGTTGTGAGCAGGCTTCTTGCCATCATTTTCTGCCACTGGTTTAAACACATCCTATCTCAGTCACTACGTTAAGTCATAAGTCATTGTACTGTATTCTTCAGTGTACTGTTACTACTTCCTCTTTTTATTTCAGTTGTTATAATATTCAGCATAATACCTTGTTATATTTGCAGTATCACTGTTTTTCTCTTGTGTACTGTGGCAGCAACTCCCCCTTTATGAGCCCTTTTTTATTGAAACCCTGAATGCAACAGCTGAACCCTCCACCCTAAGCCTCGATAATTGGTATGTTAGTGCCTTAAACCTCCACACCAACTCACAGGTATCCTTTATTTTATTTATTTTATTTTATTTTTTGTTTGTTTTTGTAAATTCATGAGGATTGCAGTCTATCAATGTCAGTCAGAATTTCATAGTTGTGCAATTCAGCATCAGTGGTATAACAGGTAGCACACTTCCCTTTGGTGCTTAAGGATGTGGGTTTTCTTTTTACACCAGGTAGATTGATTGCTGACACTACAGTACAGAATGGGGTGGGGGAGTGCTGCACCCCTGAGTGTGTCCTCCTAACAATGAACCTGTTGTCTGTTTGCCAACCATTCCATATTGCATATCACCAGCACTCATTTTTTAAAGTAACATAGGCAATTTTATACTTCAAGGGTAACTGGCACTAAATTTGTAGATAAAGTACTGAAATGGAAAATTAGTTGCAGTTCTCTTTAATGTGAATTATTCAGATGACTTACTTCAGAAGAGGTTGTGCACATTAACTGTTATTGGTGGATTATAATGGCACCAGTTTGAGTGGCCTTTTATGGTCAATATGTTCTGAAAAATTTACTGTCAAAATTCTGAAATGCATTCAGTTGAGTAATGACTTACTTGAAAAATAACACTGAAAATAAAAACATTGTCTATGCAAAATAACAAAAGTGTTAATGTTGACATGTCCATATTTGACATAGTTGACATTACCCAGCATACGTTGCCTTCCAGTCATTTCCAACTAACATTATGCAGGGGAGCAAGCCACCTGTGCTCCCCACACCCCCTGCTAATTTATATATACAAACTCCAAGGTTGCACTACAGTGAGGAAATGGGTACATTTCCAGATCCCGCAATCTCCAAGCAGAACATCGCCCTCACAACAAAAAATGCACACTAGCATTCGCTGTTGTAGAATCGACCATTTTCAGTTTAGCCTTCCATAAACTGGAAAATAGCCTTTTGACCATCCCAGTTCATGTGGATGCCATCTGAAATTTTGATAGTAAACCGTTCTGAAATGTGTAGCTTTGTCATTATTGGTTCATATGTTTTGTTTCACTGCTTACTGGAAAAATGTTCAAAACTAAAACTTAAAACACACTAACAAGTGGTGATGTATTAAACAAAGACTATAATTTAATACAATCTGGAAGGTGACTCTAAGGACGCATGCATTTCTGCTTGGTCCTGAAAATATGTGTAGGGTGCCCATGGTTTGAAAACAGCCCAAAGGTACATTGAATCTGCTACTGGCCAGATGCATTTTTGTATGAATGTAGGTTTCAATTCTGTTTCAGTGAATATGAGTTTCAGGGGCAGAGAAGTTTACTATTGCTTATGCTAAAACTGTTTTCGTTATGAGACTGTAATGTTTTGTTTAGCAAATAGCTGTCAGTGTTTGTGCTATAAAATTTTAAATAAAAGTTTTAAATTAAATCCAAATGTCTTTAATCATTAAACAAGTAAAGAAAACAATAGTCTGCACACTGACAGGTTTGAACAGTGCTTTATGGTAACTGGGGAGAGAGAGAGAGACAAGTAATGGGGCACTGGAATGGCTGCAAGGCAGGACTGCTGGGGGATGATGGGGTTGCTGAGGAAGGGGGACATTGTGGGGGGCCCTGGCCCATTACTCTGCGTATGGCCCCATTTGACTATGATCCTGCTCTGCAGCAGACAGCATAATGGGTCATGGCTGTCTGTGTGCAACAGTTGGTATGTCTCTGCCCAGCTTTTTAAAGGGTCTAATAGCCACAGCCATGGTCACAGCTTTCACAAGCAGCATATGGAGATTATAGCCTGCTGAACCCAGTAAGAATACAACTTAATAAAAACTTTACTATTGTCTAGAATCAGGTGTTTTTTATTTCTCGCCCTAACAATTCCTGCTTGGTACTTTCTTCTGGTCACTTAGTTGATCCTCAGGAACAGGCATTTAGATGTCATTTGGGAAGGGTCATCTGAGTCTCTCCTTGGCCAAAAAGTTGAACCCTTTAAAAACAAGCCTGACGTATGTATTCTGTAGCTGCTGGTGGATTTATACGTCCCTGTAAAAGTTCACATATTTATAAGCCTATAGAAAGTAAATCAGCTGAAATTACTGTAATCCATTACAGAGAAAAATAATTTCCTTTAACAAGTGGTATTCAAAAATAAACTTTGTAACAGCAAAATGATTTTAGTCAAACTTAAATATTAAAACAAACTCAGCCGTGTTAAATAAGGAAGGGAAATGCTGAACAATAAGCAATACTTCATGCTTCTTCACTGGGTCTATATTAGAACATCGAATATTTAATGGTTCGAATCACTAGAGGTCGACCCTTAGTGATTGAGCTGTTAAAACATTGAATGGTCAAAAAAAAAAATAAAAACAACAACAAAAAAAAAAACTAAATGGTGTAGGTAGGGGGGCAAGCCCCCTGCTCCCCCCGCTACTTAAATATACCAACTCCGAGTAGTGCTCTGCCCAAGAGACCTTTCATCATCATGAGTCCTATGGGGATTTGTTTGAGTCCCTGTTATTGTCACCTTCTATTTCAACTCTTAATTACTGATTACCACCTCTCTCGCTCTGTGCAGTTTACTCATGATTTTTATTTTTCTAGATAAATAATCCACTGTAGCTAACATTCATACTGCACTGCATAAAGACCTTGAGAAGTTCAGATATGGGTTATCAGACAAGTTGGAAATGAACATTAAGTATACTCAAATCAGGTTTCGAGGCTCATCTCTAAATCTTACTGCCTATTTCCATCTTAAGATGATTGCCTACTAGATAGGCACTAGCCCAAGTGAATCAATTTCGGCTGAATGAGTCTGGTCCTGTTTTTGACTCTTCACTGCTATTCATTTGTTTACTCTGTTCTACTTTACTGTTATTTTGCTATCTCTGCTTATGTTGTGTTATTAGGTATATGTAACCCAGATCTGTTTGAAGAGTCCATAGATCACTTCATTAACCTGATTGACAAACTAAAGTAAGCCCAGTGATTCATGATTATAAACACAAGTAAGTAAAGATAGAGGAATGGTTTTCAAGTAACCTCAAAGTACTCTGATGTGGCAAAGTTTGAGATGAAGTATTCTTTAAAGGTGAAGGATACTTGACAGCTCTTGATGGTTGTAGGAAGATAGCTCATTTCTTTTAAAATAACTTTTCTGGCCCTGTCTCCTCTGCAGCTGTCATGGTCCCATTCCTTACCCTCCCATTCTTCCCCTGATACTGATGTCCTTGGGCATTGAGAGAGGGAGCCAACAGGCTAGGGTTCTAATATTCTGGACATCTGCCAGCTGGGGTTAGAAGATTTTCTGAATGCTATTTAAGTGCTTGCCAGAAAGTGTGAAGCAATAACTGCTGTTCTTGCTCATACATCCTCCTGCTAAAGTGCATTCACTACTAGGCAGGTATGAGCCCCACTCCCTACATTTGTACCCCAAGAGCTGCAATCCTGGGTCTTGCCCCCCAGGAGGAGTTCTTACAGCAGGACTCTGTCAACACTCTCCTCCAGGATGGGTGAGCCTTCCTTAACCACTCTCTGTCCCCCATCATTTCCTGACTGAGGCTGACTTGTCCAGCATCCAGATGGTTAACTGAGCTTGGGTCATCTGAGACATAGCCAAGGCCAAAACCTCTGCACTACAAAGCCAGAATAAAATGATTCACTTTTAAGGGGGACATCATGTCTAAATATCTAGTCCTCTAGACGTGGATGTGGTGAAATTGTGTTACTCTAATCTGAGGTTCTTCCATGGGATCAGTCAGGCTATTATGTTTTTTATTTGGTTGCAATATTCCTTCTAGAATAGTTTATGCCCAATGGACAGTTTAGTTAGCTCAGTACTTCATCACACTAAGGTCCAACCCAGACTGCTCTACATTTGGCTGTTTGCATGCCACATGTATTCAGCATAATCCAGTATCATGATTGTCCAAATATCATATACCTACTGAGGAAATCCAGCTGCTGAATACATGTTGACCATGTGGAGCATTTTCCTCTTGAAAATGACAAAGGTCAGGGCAGTGCAGACATTACATCTGAAGTATCGAGTCTTTTTCCCTTTCAGTTAGTTCTTCGTGCTGCAGACTGCTTTTGTTTGATGCTGCTTTTACAGAGAAGATTTTCAAACCTGAGACACTCAAGGAGAGGAATCACATCCCCCCAAAAAATGCTGATGTACAAGTTCTTCCTTCTGATGTTCAATTTCCCCCCCAAGTGCAATTCTGAAGATTGCTATCAATGTCTGTTTTTATGCCTTTTTATTTTCTAGAATTTAACATTGCTCCTTTTAGTGCATGTTTAGGCAATCTAAATGTACCTCAAAAACATTGAATTGGAGACAAAAGGGTGCACTTTCAGAAGATTCTTTTTTCTGTCACATATAACGTTTTAACCAACTACGTGCTTTATCATTTATTACAGAAGGACAGTTAGGAATTACTGGTCTTTGCAGGAAATGCAATGAGCATTAAGACATTGCTGTTTGCTTTAAACATGGCTTAGCTACATTAATTCTTAAGACAGTTATGGGACATTATCACTTTATTTGTCCAATACTATGACAGTACCAAACATATCTGAGTGCAATTATTTTGTAAGATCATGTATAACAGGCATTTTATTTATTAGCTGCTATGTATATCAAGCAGTGTTATTTATGTCCAGCCTAGGAAAGTTACAGATAAAAGGCAAAGTATCTACAAAACAGGGGTAGTTATTTTGTAACTGCAAGTGTTAATCACATGAGTACAGGGAGAGCTATAATTTGGGAGTGGGTGCTACAATGTTGTATTTTCTTAACAAACCTAATAGTGTATAACAATGGCAAAACTGCAGTAGAGAACAGATTCGGTTTTATCTTTTTTTTTTAATTAACTTTTTATTTCATTTTCCACAGTTATACATTTCAAAAACAACCAATAAAAAAAAAAGAAAGAAACAATTAATACATAGTAGAGATAAAATAACAATGGATTTACATAGGATCAGATAACACATGTTATACTGCAATTCACAATTTTCTGTGAGTTTATCCTTGCTGGAGCGACTTCTTAACAAAATTTAAGCAAAAAGAAAAATACATTTTCCCCATTCTAACAAACTTTATCCAATGACAGAGCATGTCATATAATATCAATTGAAATAGGGGTAGTAATAAGAGATTGATAACTAGTTATTTACATAAAAGTTTATCATTGACCATTGTTACCTAGTATATAAGAAAAATTTTAATTTTCTCCCTAAATCTAACAAGGGAAACTATTTACAATATTTACATTATTTACATATGGATGTCACTCCTGAAGGATATTTTGGTAGAGTTTAGAGTTGCGTTTAGGTACTAGTGGATCACGGTATACCTAATGAAAGTAAGATATCATTTATAGAAAGTACTAACTTAAATTATGGTCTCCAAGGATTGTTGGAAGAAGGCTTAACAATTAATATGTGGGCAGTACAATAGGGCTACATACTTTAATTTTAGTGCTGATCTAGGATAGTATTTCTATGAGCTTTCCCCGGTAAATCTTGAAATAGGTTAGTTTCTTTTGACTGACAGTTTTTAATTTGCTAGCCAAAACATATTTAATAGCCACATTTTTAAATTTTGACCAGGAAATTTTGGATCTATCAGGCCAGTTGAGAGCTATGTAGGATTTAAGTAATGCACTTAGTGTTACAATAATATGTTTGGATTCTGACGTGTATGTATTGGGGAAAATGTTCAATATTGACATTTCCCATGAGAGGGTAGATTTCATATATCCTGATTTCTCCAATTTCACTCTTAGAGAGCAGCAAAGCTTGTGAACATTTTTACAGGACCAAAAGATATGTAGAATGTCAGCTATTGTATTCAGGAAGAGTGGTGTATGGTAGGTGTTGTTATTTATCATGATTTGGGTATAAATTAACTTTTTAAAAGGAGTAAGTTTTGTAGTTATTTGTATTGCCGCCAATTTTTAGCTCATTAGTTAATTTTACATTTTGGGTTATCCAGTAATTTGAGTGTAGAATTTCATTTTGGTATTTAGTTCGGGTGACTAGTCTGTAAATATTCGAAAGCATTTTTTTTGTAGTAATTGGAAGGTGAGTTGTTGATATAACTGGAATTCTTGTAGAGATACATTTATTCCTGATGTTTTCAAGGATATTAAGTAAATTACTTGGTTAACAATTGTTCTGTATTTTTTATTATTGACAATGTGACTTAGGGGCTGATCTTTTAATTGATAGAGGTCCCATACTATACAGTTTTTAATATTTGGATAGTTTTCTAGGTTTAGCATTTTGTTATTTATTTTGAATTCAGGGTTCATGTGTATTGGTTGTGCCATAACTAAGGAATTCCTTATGTTTAAAGAAGCGGCCAGCTTTTGGAAACATGTTACATTATTGATTATTACAGGATGTATTTTGAAGTTTCTTAGAGTTTTGTTGCTAAGGAAAGGGATAGCTTTTGGGTTAATGTTAGAGGTATTTAAATTCTGGTAGTAGATTTTTATCCAAAGGGGGTTCCAGGAAGTATCAGAGGGTTCAAATTGGGTTAGGCGCATAATGTGGTTAGCTCTAATAATATGGCAATATGTTTGGAAATCAGGAAGACTCAGGCCGCCCCTTTCCTTAGGCAGTATTAGTTTTTTTGTAACTAATTCTAACGCTCTTTGGGTGCCATATAAATTTACCCAGTGTTGTTTTGAATTTGGAAAAGAATTTATTTGGGACATATTGGCTCACCGCTTGAAAGTGGTACAATATTTTGGGAAGAATATTCATTTTTATGACTGATGTCTTGGATAGAAAAGAGAGGTTTAAGTTTTTCCATCTGTCCAAATCTTTTGTAATTTTTGACCAAATTATGTAGAGATTTTCTTTTATAATTTCTTTATGAGGGTGAATAAAGGTAACACCAAGATATTTGAGTGAGTATTCTATTTTGATCTTTGACTCTGGGAAGAAAGTTTCCTTGTGGCTATGAGGGTTTAATGGGAATATTTTGGATTTATTGGGATTCATAGCATAGTTTGAGATTGCCGAGAATTTGTCAATCGAGTTTAAGATTTTCACAAGGTCAGTGGAAGGATGTTGAAAATAAATGTTGAGATCATCAGCAAATGCCGTGTATTTAATTTGAACCCTTGAGATGTAAATAGAATGGTTAAATTTGCAGAATTCCTGCAAATAGCAGCAAAAGGCATTGCTTACCCTGTCTCTATCCTAATAAATAGATCTATAAAAGAAGGTATTTTCCCTGCGATCTGGAAGATATCCCACATCATTCCCCTACACAAAGGAGGCAAGTCTAATGACTTCTCTAACTTTCGTCCCATAGCACTTCTATCTCCCCTAGCCAAAATCATGGAAAAATGTATACACAAACAACTACTTAACCATCTCCTCCATAATAACCTACTTGCTAACACTCAACGTGGATTTAGACCTTCCCACAGTACTACCACAGCCTTACTCTCCTTTACCAACACCATCAACTATAACCGTAACAATAATAAACTTACATCTTCTCTATTCATAGACCTATCAAAAGCCTTTGATATGGTTAATCATATACTTCTTCTGCACACACTAAAATCTCTTGGACTGGATCCCTCTTCCTTAACCTGGTTTACTTCTTATCTAGAAAACCGTCACCAGGCAGTACTCTGGAAAAATTCACTATCTGCTCTCCTTCCTATCTCTTTAGGAGTACTTCAAGGGTCTATCCTAGGCCCACTTCTATTTTCCATCTTTATTAACAACCTCCAATCAGCTATCCCTAACACTACCTGCATACAATATGCAGATGATTCCACTATAATTTGCATTGCTTCCTCCCAAACAGAACTCCAGTCTCTTACACAAAAAGCCTTTTCAACTGTGGAACAGTGGTTCTCTGACCGCTGTCTACTCCTTAACCCTAAGAAAACCAAATTGTTACTATTTTCACCTACCCGTAAATCTACTTCTATAAACTTCTCTATCACTTCCACTGATAAAACTCAAATTTTTCCTGATTCTTCAACAAACCTTCTAGGTGTTACTATTGACAATAATCTTAACTATGATTGTCACATCAACAACACAATAAAAGCAGTTAATAAAAAGATTGGATCCCTGTACAGAATCAAACCCTTCCTTACACCTGAAGCCCAGACCACCTTAGCCCAAACACACCTTATCTCTACCCTTCTATATGCTTCCCCTATTTTCACTAATCTCTCTAAAAGTAACCTTAAGAAACTTACTACATCTTACCATCATATTGATCGATTTGCCACAGGATCTCAGTTTAGAACTCACCACTGTCTAAACTTAAAACAACTAGACTGGCTTGAACTTCCTAACAAGCTCATTTATCATCAACTCTTTATAGCTCACAAAATTCTATATCAACCATCTAAAACACTAGTTCTCAGTAATCTCTTGACTCCCCATAACAACCTGAAACAACTACGTTCTTCAGACAAACTACTAGTTAATAGTACCAAAACTATTAATTCTGCAGGTAATTGCCTTTTTTCCAACTCAGTTGGCAAAATATGGAACAACCTTCCATCAAATATCTCCTCTTTGGCCACTCTTCCACTCTTTAAGAAACAACTGCAAACACATCTTAATAAATTCTGGCTTTGCTCTTGTACCAACCCTGACTAACCTACCTTCTTCATTTCCTTTACCACAATTCTTCCTTCTCTGCTATGAAATCCTGACTGACTTCCTCTGACATAATATCTTTGTAGATATTACTGATTTCATATATGTTGTATTAAAAAAAAAAAAAAAAAAGTTTTATATTGTCTACCATTTTTTTAAACAATGTATTGATACACTGTATGACTAGATACTATCAAATTTCATATTGAAAATCGTTAACCATTTACTCAAATATTTTCTTGTTTTGGATATTTTTTACTCTTAGATGTGTATTACCTATACTAAAATATTCTTATCCTTTATGCTTAATGCTTTTGTTTTATGTGTATTTGTATTCTCTAATCTTGTTTTAACCAATGGAGCTTTTCTCCCCGGGCCTCCACTGAAAATGGACATTGATCCAGCTGGACTAGCCCAGTCAACAAATGTAAAATAAATAATAAAATAAATAAAATGTTTTTTGACTTAACTTCAGGAGGAGGATTTCTAGGTAAAGATTGAAAAGATATGGGAAAAGCGGGCAACCTTGTCTAGTACCATTGAATATATGTATAGGATGTGAGTTTGTTTTATTTATGTGCAGTGTGTTGGTGGCTTTATTGTATTAGACTCTAATCATAGCTATAAATTCTTCAGGAAGAGCATAGCGCTTTTAAAACTTGGAACAAGAAATTTAAGTTAACTCGGTCAAAGGCCTTTTGTGCATCTACTGATAATGCATAATTAGGGGAGGTATCTTTAATTGTCATATTAGTTATTGCTTCTATTGTTAACGTGCTATCCCTTGTCTGTTTTTCATAAAGTCTAACTGCTCAGGTGATATGATAGAGGGTATTACTTTAACCAATCTGTGTGCTAATACTGTTGCTAGTATTTTTATATCTAGGTTAATTAATGTAATTGGACGATAATCGTTAATGTTAAGGCCAGTTGTGTTAGGTTTTGAAATGAAAATTGTTTTAGAATTATTTATGTATAGATCTGTGACTCCATATTTTATTATGTAATTATATATTTTGAATAAAATTGGGACTAAGAGCTTTGCAAAGGCTTTATAAAATTCTGATGTGTAGCCATCTGGACCTGGGGATTTCCCTAATTTCATTTTCTTGATGGCTAAAAATATTTCTTCAGTAGTTACTGGTTGTTTAAGAAGCTTAACTTGGGTATCATTGATTTTTGGGAAATGGAGTTCATCTAAAAACATACTGGATGCTACTTGATCTTCCAGAAGGTGTGGGCCATATATTTCTTGATATGCTTCTTCAAAGGTTTTTATAATATCCTTGTCCGAATTTAGTATTTTATTATTATATTTAATTTCTTTTATTTTGGAGGAGGGAGGTTTTATATTGATTATTCTGGCTAGGACCTTGGAAGGAGTTTGGGCCCATTCAGCATATCTATGCAGTAGCCTAAGTTCAATAAGAGAGAGGTGATTCATTTGTGATTCTTGCAGTTGTTTTTGTATAGAAATAGCCTGCTTCTCAAGATCTGGAGATTGTTTTTGTTGCATTTGTATTTCAAGATTTTTTAGCTTAAGCTCTACATTTTCAATCTGGGATTTGGCTTGTTTTTTGAGTATTGATGCTTTTTGTATTAATATTCCTCTGAGTGTTGCCTTGGCAGCTGCCCACTGTATATCAAATGGGATATTTGTTTTATATAAGTTACTGTAGGTCTGGTCAAGTAATTCTGACACTTCTTGGCAGATTTCCCTATTTTTTAAAAGGTTGTGGTTCAGGGTCCAGTTGATTGCATATTTCTCGTTCGTGTTTGGATTAGTCTCATTTATTTTTAGGTTGATTTTAGCATGATCAGACAGGGTTCTAGGGTCCGCCCAATATTTTTTTTCAAACTTTTTGAAATTTGTTGAGATTAGAAAAAAACCTATTCTGGACCATGATTTGTAGGATGTTGAAAAGAATGTGTATTTACTGATTCCTGTTTGAACAGTTCAAAGGGGTCAAATAAATTAAAATGTTCCATTAGTTCATTTATAAGATTTGTTAAGTCCACAGGTTGTTTATTGTCTTTGTTCATTCTGTCAAGTTCAGGTCTGTTAGTCATATTCCAGTCCCCCCCTAATATATACAAGTGATTTGGGAATTTTTCTAAAATTGAGTAAATGTCATATATAAAAGCGGTTTGATACATGCAGGGACCATAAACATTTAGAATAACAATATTTCTGTTGAAAGGTGGAAGGGAACAAGCTAAGTAGCACCACCTGCCATTGGGATTGCTATCATTTGCTTTTATAATTCCTTTGAAAGAATTTTTAACTACTATTGCTACCCCTTTAAACGCAGTATAATTTCCGGCTGCTAAAATCAATTTTGCCCATTTCTTATTTGCTTCCTTCTCCCATTGAGCTGTGGTTATGTGTGTTTCCTGAATAAGTGTTATTTCAGCTTCTGATTTATAAATTAGGTGCAAGATTAGCCTCCTTTTTTTATTATTTTGGAGACCTTTAACATTCCATGATTCCAATAGTATCATTTTGTCTTTACTGTCGGTATAATTTGGATGCTGGTGTAGTGGTTAAGGCATAATTCAGTCTTTCTATAAGGATGGTAATATTTTAAGTATACGGTATGTAAGCAATATTGAAGTGTAATTAACAATGTTAGTATTAACGAATGACAGCCCACCCCTTGCAGACCTCCCCCTGTGCGTGTCCACAATCTACTATTATCTGTAAGAGGCATTATAGAACTATGTACACAACAAAATATAATACAAAGATCTCTTGTTATTCTAAGATCCATCAGATAATTAGCATTATATTGACTTCCTTGCCTGCATTAGTTTGTAATTAGTAATTGATATAGCAATTTTGTATATTAGTTAAAAGAGATTTTTAATTCTAATTGAAGTATGCTACTTAGACCAATTTCCTGAACAGATAGCTTAAGAGCTTAAGTTTTGCTTTTAATATTTTCAGTTACATACCAGAGGGGATTTATCTCTCATAGTTGAAAGTTAGAGTCTATATTTGAGATGGTCTATTTCTCAAACAGCTTGCATATATTTTAGAACCTTTCTCTTAGTTTAGACTTAGCTTTTAATGACCCTCAGTGTAATTTCCATGGCCACATATCGGGAAATAAAGTATGCTATCTATAAATGGGAAGCCTCCGATAGCACACAGTAGAGTCATGCTCTACAGGTAGCATCACAAAACATAATATATATTTAAAAAGTTTAAAATTACAGCATGATAAGTCTGAAAGAAAGAACATAATACAATGTTACATATTCATCTGATAACAAAGAAAATTTCCCTTTTCGCTGCATTCACAAGTATTCATGATTTAAAATTACAGCATGATAAGTCTGAAAGAAAGAACATAATACAATGTTACATATTCATCTGATAACAAAGAAAATTTCCCTTTTCGCTGCATTCACAAGTATTCATATATTGTACGTGCAACAAGGTAAATCATTGCCTATTAAGTGTGTTACCAAATTATGATACACGGGATACTTAACAAGATTTATACATCCCGGTTCTTTGAAGTCACACTCAATTTTAAAACTGACCCCTATTATATGCATTAATACCCTTAAAACATTTGCATGTTCGGTGAGTCCTCCTTTTCTTAGGAAGAAATCCTTATTGACTTACCATTTTTCAATCACTCTCAGACACACTATAGTGGACATCTGATTTCATAGTGGCCCAAAAACATCAGTATCTGCTTCAGCATAAGAGTTCAGATTCATTTGGGTTCTGTACCTAGTGGATCTAGTAAATGCATGCACATTCCTGTTGTTATAGTACAAAAATCCACTATCATCTGTGATTTTATGAAGCTGTGTGATGATGATCCCTAAGTGACATAGGGAAATTAAGCAATGGTAGTCATCCTACTTCCCTTCTAACAGAGATTGGTCATCCGACTGATTGGCTACTTAAGTTTGTATTCTGGCTACTAGTTTATCTTGAGTCATTCTGAGCTATAGGTGAGATTTCTGAAGATCTGTAATGCTGTCTGTAGTCCAGCAAGCTGTTTAATTATTTAAGTCTGAGATTCCACTAAGACTTGTAAGGCAGGTATGGACTGACAGCTTTTTTATGTTTAGAGTTCAACGTATGCTGTTTCATAAAATTATGTCTTGAGGCTTGCTTAATTATTCAAATTCATAGTATAGTAAGGGATACGATTGTGTATGCTTCCAAGGAAAAAATAAAACAGTGTGTTAATCTAGTGCAATGCTAGGCATTCACTTCATTTTATTCCCAGCTATCCCAAATTTCTATAGTATCGATTATATTGGAGACTTTGGGTGCATTTTCTTCTTCTTCTTTTTTTTTTAAACCATTTATACCAATCTTGACTTTCAGACAAGTTGTGATCCCTTCACCCTAAAACCACTTCCCGAGTAAGCAAGGGGAAGGGAGAAACAAATCAGCTCCTCCGACATCTTTAACATGTAATTTTGCTTGGACTATATTGGAGGGAAGCTTGGATTCAGTTTGCTGCGTATATAATATAATCAGTCCAGGGCACTTTATATAGTAAGATGTTTGCTAAAATTATCATGGGAGAGATGTTGGAACACGGCTTTGATAGTTGGTGTAAGAAGTTGACGAATCTCTGTGTAGAAATGGTGCATTTCCTTTATCCCTTAATTTTACTGTACTAAAATACTAATACTCAGAGATATGAGTAAGTGTATTAGTTGTTTTTTGGTAATACAAGAAATGGAACTGCTAGGGAATTTCTACAAGCAATGATCTGATTTTAGTATACTGGGACCTCCTAT
Organism: Protopterus annectens; assembly: GCF_019279795.1. Taxonomy (NCBI): domain Eukaryota; kingdom Metazoa; phylum Chordata; order Ceratodontiformes; family Protopteridae; genus Protopterus; species Protopterus annectens. The sequence continues at coordinate 3,366,723 of NC_056726.1, read as the reverse complement.
TGAAGGAAGAAAACTAGCAGTGACTCAATAGACAATAGATAATTCTCTTTCAGCTGTAAGGCTTCTGTGTTTGCTAGTGCAGATGTAAGTGATTTATTTCAAATTTTTCCTTTCCTGACAGTTCTAATTCTCTTCGTTTGATATATGTTTACATGGTGTCTGGATGGTTTACCTATATCTTAAGAAATCTTAGGGAGTGTAAAGTGACCTCTTTTACATTTATGCTGTGATTTCCTGTCAACATAGATTGTTTAGTGTAGCATTTGGTGCCTGAGAATGGAAATGTTTAGTATCAATGTACAGCTTTAATTCACTTTGTATGCGAGGTTTCATGAAATTAAGGTTGGTCGGGTTGAGTTTGTATCAAGCGACTACATCTGGGGTTTGGAAAAAACTCCTTGCCTTTATGTGCAATGAATATCTCAGCAATAGTATCGATCCTGTTGTGTTTGTGTGAGAGACTGTCATCCCTTCAAAATTTGCGTGAAGGCTCCGCCCATTGACCTTCGATACGTATTACCTCATCTAGACATCCTGGAGTATGCCTCTGCGCCTTTACGTTAGATGAAATTTTGAGAATCGAATTGGATTTTACTGTCCGACAATCTGTAGAGTTTATCGGTATCAATTCTCTGGAAGCTGGTTCTATCACACGATGTCGTGTCAGATACTGAAAGGATAAGAAAGAAAGGGAAAAGAAAAGAGGAACAGAAAAGAAAAATCAGTTCTCCTTCGATCTTGCCAGGTATGTCCTGTTTTGGGAATTCCTTAATTTGCTTTGCAGAAAGGGTCGACAATATGATGACATCTCCGTTGTTATATAGCTGGTTTCAGCTGTGTGCAGCTTGTGTTGCGTCGTTCGACCTGCAAATACAATTTCTGTATTATCTATGAGTCTATTTGCTCCTCTTTCTCTCCGACCCTCTACCTCCCTCTCCCCCTCTTCCCTCCTCCATCACAAATAAATCCTTGCGTATTGGGCTTTTTCATTTATGATTAATCTTGATCTTGTAAAGGTATAAGTTGTCATCACATACAGCTTGTCACCGCATTCAGGTTGGCAAAAGGAGTAAAATTATTTCTCATACGTGACAGTCTTAAATTTATTTTTTTCTTTATTTTTTTGAGTTTGTTATTATTTGTGCTTGAGGGATAGGTGTTTCGGCGTAATTGAAGTGTAGGAACCCACCGACTAGTTCGCGCACGAATGGGCGTGTCCGCTATGATTGACATACCTTTGGGCGTGGATTCAATATTGATTGACACAACGCGCTGTTTACTTTCAGGTGAATCTCTAAATGGAGATTTAAGCACTACAATGCTTGCTCTTACAAATCACCTTTCGTTTGAAACAGGTTTACTGGTGATTTTAAGGTAGAGACAGGAAAATCACTGATTTCTATATGTAATTCTTTTAAACATAAGCTAGGTGACTGGATGGATGTCCACAAATTTACTCTAGTACTGACTGGCATGGCCCTCCGGGAGAAAGGAGGTGCAGCCCAAGGGAAGGTACTGGCAAGGTGTGAATGGTTATGAGACTCGGTGGCCTTCAATAAAATGCTGCATGCATTACCACTTTCAGGCTATGCAAGGCTGTGCTTGAACAGGCTGCACTGTATATCAGACATAACCACACCCATACAGGTTAGGGGATGTGTACAGCGTAGTCATCATCACTTGCAGAAGTGGTTTGGGATTGCAGTTGTTAATAGTAGCAAAATCATAATATGGAGTAAGGTTCTGAAAGGTGAGTTTAGTAGCTTTGTATTCTGCTACTAAGTTTTGGTGTGTTAAGATCACATTTTCCAGTAGTCGAGCTAAGTTGCCAAGTCTTTAGCATTGGTGATGCCCATTGTCATGGCCTGAAGCATTGGGCTTCTTGCATTCTATGTCAGGAAAGGAGTAGAAGTATAGAACTGTGTTTGCTGGCTGATGGAGTGTGTATAGCATATGGAGACATACCTACCTCCTATCTATTGAGATACACTCTGACTAGCAGATGACTTGCAATGGCCAGGGCATGATGGGCTGCATATTATATATGTATATATATATATATATATATATATAATATATATGTGTGTATGGATATATATATATATATATATATATATATAAACTCTGAGATCGCACTACAGTGACGAAAAGGGTAAATTTCCCAATCCCCACTGTAGTGCGATCTCCAATCAGAATGTCAACCTCATATGAGCGAATGCGCACTCACTAGCATTCACTAAGGTGGATGCGAACATTTTCAGGTTAGCATTATGGGAACTGGGAACCATGCGTTTGACCATCCCAATTTTGTATAACTGTCATTCAACATTTTGACCTAAATATATATATATTTATTTCTATATATTTGCACCTGCTGTTGTAGTAGCTGGTGCACCTGTTAACTGAGTTGTGCATATTTTCTTTTACAGAGGAGGAGTGAGTGCTGAACATGGCAGGATATCATAGGTGGTAGGAGCAACTCTGCCATCAACAATGTATATATACCATGTGTGACACTCCATTAATTAACTACAATTGTATGTGTACCATATGTAAGTACTATTATGTTCATATTTTCTCATTCTTTGGCAGGTCCGCTTGTGGTTAAGGTTGTGGAGTGGTAGCACCCCTAAGTGGAAGCAGGCCAATGCTTCTGGTGGTGGGTTACCAGTGGTTGCCAGATCTACCTGTCAGCAGGGGGACCAAGCTCACTCTGGTGAAGGAGACCTAGAAGGACAACTGGTGGCCTCTGTTTTCAGTTCTCAAGAGAGTGGCATAGACTGTTCTTCTAACATGACCAGGAAAATGCTCTCATCATCTGCTGACATCATTTGCAGAGGTCGGTGTCATCCAAGGAGCACTGACAAATGGATGCCTTCCTCACACCTCAGATACTGATGTGATTAACTCAAAGCTACATTCTACTACATGAAAATGTAAAGGCAAAAAAACAGTAGAAATATCCAGCAAGAAGACCACTTCCAAATGAACCACCACTCTTTTATTCATATTAAGCGTTTTCCACTCCACTACAGAGGCTTCATCAGAATAATTTAGTATACACACCCAGCCATTTAAATACCCACCCCCAATTAACTAATTCACTTTTAATTCACATTTATAGAGTTTTTTATGATAGATTTTTTTTATGATATTTTCATGGTTTTTGCAACCTGACAGGGGTGATTTTATTGGTACATATTGTTTTAAATGTGAATTAAAAGTGAATTGGATAATTGGGGGTGGGTATTTAAATGGCTAGGTGTGTGTACTAAATTATTCTGATGAAGCCTCTGTAGTGGAGAGGAAAACGCTTAATATGAGTAAAGAGTGGTGGTTCATTTGGAAGTGGTCGTCGTCTTGCTGGATATTTCTACATTCTACTACATTTTATGCCAGGTTCACAGCGCTTATCTATGAATCGCAGCTGTAGTCTAAATGTGTGTTCTGTGGAAATGACCAAAAGTAAACTACTAGAATTTAACTCTCAAACACAAACCCTTAAAAGGAAACTTACCATTTCCCAACAAAGCACAGCATAGGTGTTATTATTTCCAGTGTTTAACACTGCAGAACTTCTTTGCTGGTATTTATATTAGCCATGAATCTGTGCATTGTAACTGGTTTAATATGTGATAACCCTGACATCCACATAATGGGCAACATGGTAGAAGCACATCACAACAATGTAACTTTAAAGGCTCTTCCAGTGGTACAACTCTATGATTTAAGCATAAGACTATGATTTTGGGCCTCAGGTTGGTTTGGGCTTGCTCCTCCTAGATGTATGATGTTCCTGATAAAGTCATACCTGTTTCAGTAGATACTTTTTATAAACTAAGCCTATACAAAGATTCACTACCACTACCATGTAGGGTCTAGTATATAAAGACATTATTTAAAAAAATAAATAAAAAAGGCTTCCTCTTTCTGACCATATGTTATGATTTTGATGGCTAGTGCTATGCTTGGAGGTTGAAAGGTATTAGCACACCTTCTGTCTTTCTTCCTCTCTCTCCACAAACCAGCTCCAGTTCTAGATCCATAATAATGTATTTGTGCATGCTTGTGAGGTGAACATTTAAGTCCAGAATTGTTAGAGCCATAAAATAATGAACACATGGAAGAGTGCATCATCAGTCAGATCCAGTTGTGTCACGGTCAAGGGCTGCAGTTGACCTTGAAGGCCTAGTTAAATAGCAAGGTTCATAACATAAAAATCAGCATGTTTCATTTCATACTGTATCTAATCAAAGCAAACATTTTAAGTGCTTATACTTTGTAACGCGTTTTAACACAGAGCAATGGGAAAGCATGTATCGTAGACACACTGCATCTATATGAAGTTAAACCTTGTTATAAAATAGTGTCAATGCATGATATATTTTTAACACGTTTTAACACAGAGCAATGGGAAAGCATGTATCCTAGACACACTGCATCTATATGAAGTTAAACCGTGTTATAAAATAGTGTCAATGCATGATATATTTTTAACATTAACAAAAATATAAAGCAGTTTCAATAGCACTCATTCGAACACTCCGAACAGTAAGGCACAACTTCTATTCTGAAGTATTAATGTCTAAGTACTTTACCAGTGCTTTCCTTTGATTTGCAGTACATACTTGTATATTGAAAACAGCAGCATGCCATAAGATAAACCAGTGGCACAGGAGGAAACGCACACTATTTTGATACCAGGAAGATCACAAAGCTGTAGGTTCTATCTCACCCCAAGAGCTTACATCAATGTTCCAACAGTGACACCATGGGATGGTGTTGGGCTTTGGGGTTACTGCACTCCTGAGTTGCCATGTTGTAGATGAGATATTAAACTGAGATTTCATCTGACTGATTTTCTGGTAGCTCAGGTGGATGTAAATGTGTAAAATGCACATTATATCAAAAATACACCAAAATAACATTACGTTTACATTATATAATTGCTAGTTATGTCAGTGTCCTCCACAGTATTTTCATTATTGCACTTTTCTGCCCACGTCTTCCATAATATAAATGAAAGTACAGTAAGCCACAATTCATTACTAGAATTCTCAGAAGCATCATAACATTACACTCATCCAAAAAAGAAATACTCCGCTATTAGAACTTATAAAAATTTCTTCCAGTCTTTCAAAACATAACTTTTATATGTTGTTCAATAAAAATGTAATATAGTTTCTAATTCTCATGAGTATGTCTTTCATGTTGCAGACTACACCAATATTAGCCTTTACAGGATTTTTTTTTTAATGAGACACTCCCCAACCCTCCCACCGTACCACCTTATTCATATATGCTAACCCTAATCCTAACCCTGCCACTGCTCTTCATGTTATTTTACCAAAACCCTTTCCCTAACAGTAGTACTATATATGACACACACGCACAAAAAAAACCCCACTAAAATTGTCACCTCACCTAGCCCATACTCTAACCTGGAAACACTCGCAGTCACACACACACAAAAACATTCGCACACACACATGCACACGCGTACACGCACACACCATTCAGTCTAACCCTTATCTAGCTCTTCTTCTAACCCTATCTGACAAATTCCTACTTGCCTGCGCACAAGCACAGCTCACACAGCACAAACAAATTTAGTAATCTGACATTCAACATTTCCTGACATCAAAAATGGAACATTCAAAGTCACAGCAGTATACTTTCTCACTAAAACATACATTCAACGAAGTACAGAACTGTATCTCATCTATTGTGCAGTCTACCCATTTTATTTTTAATGTTTTTGCTTGTAAGCTTAACTTATGTACACACTTCTCAACTTCAAAGCATAAGAAATCTGGAAAAAGCCAAAATTAATGGGCTGATAGAGGCCAAGAACCAGGGACAATGTTTAAATACTGCTCATATAAACTTTAAAAAGTTACTGGAATAATGTCTTTTCCATCAGCTTTTTACTTTTGGAAGCATATAAAGGGTAAAACTCAAATGTATGTAATTATTTAGTGACTGTAGTCAATGATTTTGTCAGGAAACCAAAATTGTATAAGGAATATATCAAAAATATGAGGCAAAAAATCTGGACGTTCTGACAATTGAGAGATATGCTTATGCAATACTAGGTTGAAGTTCACTTTGTGACAGCATGCTTCAAGACAGGTTAAAGTGCTTTTCAAAAATGTGTTTTAAAATTAAAGTGTTTTTTTTTAATTCACATCACCAGTGTATGTTGTTATACACTGAGGTCTGCTTTCTTATTTTTGTACAAACGTATGAGATTGTACTGCACATGGGGCATAGTGATGTAACAACGGGTCATGGTTGCAGTGCTACTTTCACAGGCAGGATTTCTGTACACACTAAATGATACAATTGAAGTCCTATCTCCATCAAAAGAGCATAATTTAATTTATTAAATGTAATCACAGAGCCATGTAACTGACTGCTTGATCATAAGAAAGCCAAATTGTCAAAAAAAACTGAACCTTTTTAACGGTGAATTCTAAATTCTAATCTTAAAACATTGTGTAATTAATCACTAATAAGTAAACTTATCAAATGGCATTTGTAAATGCTGAAATGTGGTTGTTCAGACCTTAGAAAAATTAGGCTGTTTACTCTTCATATGTCCCAATTTAAAAAAAAATGGGCAAAACAGACTCTTTACAAAGTGAAATAATGTCATTGCAATTTGTTTACCAGGTCAGTAATCCTGTCATTAAACTACCAGACAGCTGAGGATCCATGGTTTTATAGCTGTCAAAATAGCTGTCAAATGTTACAGTCTGACAGCTTTCAAAATAATGTCAACCTATATCAGTTCAAATTGGGGAAAAAAACAATTAGCTGACAATTTCAGTGTAGCCAAGCAATTTATAAATAAAACCCATGTTTTGTCACCTCAGTTCTAAAAAAAATAATTTCAATTGTGCCAAGCAACATATAAAAACAGTTTGTGTGTGTGTTTGTATGTGTATACAAGCATTACTTCTGTACTCTTATAAAGTACCGTACAAAATGTCACAACTCCAGTCAGAATCCATGTCTGCTCTGTCTGATACCATTCAAAGTAGAATGTCATAGCTCCAGTCAGATTACTGCCAGTTGTTGCTTTCAAAAATTATTTTAAATATGCACACACACATACATGAGCTCACATGGACACACACACACACACACACACACACACACACACACACCAGTAGACAGACATATTCACTGACTGTTATACAGCCATTTCTAAAAAAAAAAAAAAACAAGAAACAAAAACATAATTGAAAATTACAAAATAATACAATAAAAATTTAACAAAAATTAAACTCTGAGGCCATTTACTAAAAACATTAATATCTAGTTGATCTTCCAGGGTGGAGTGGCCTTCTGCCACTATCAATAAACGTGTTAACCTTAAAAATGCAATTGAGTGGTAAGTTATTTCAAAATAATGCCTATCATGTTTGTCATGATTGCTTATAAAAATCAGGGCAATCCAAAGTTCAGATGAATACAGACAGTCATACTGATACGTAATAACTCATCCATGATATCAATGTAAATGAAGTCTGGGGAGGTCAGACTTCCAAGGACTATATTGAGAAGCCTTAAATTTCACCTCTTCTCTTGGGAGTCTGGCCACAGGGAAAGTTTGTACATAGTATTGCTCATGCCTCATATATAGTATTTTGTGGACTTTGGCTGTAAGAACAGATTATGGGCACATTCTTTACAACTTTTTAAAGACGGTGAAGTTCTGGATGCCTTGCAATGGAAACTGGGTGTACCTTGTGAACATTTATTTATTTATTTATTTACCTATCCATCCTTTGTTGACTGGGTTAATCACACTAGGCTAGTAGCCTCTTTTCATGAGAGAACTGAGGTGGTATTTATACTACTAGAGGAAATCTGGCCAAGGCATCCGTGAAATTCCCCTATACTTTACAACAGGTGCCATGGGATCTTTTGCATCCACCTGAACTACCATCAGCTTGGGGCCTCAATACAATGTCTCATCCGAATGATGAACATAAAAAATGCTCACCTCCATATCAAGATAAAAGTATTGCAGATGGTTCCTATTGTTTGAGATGGATATGTGGGAGAAATGCAGACATTATTACTATTTGAAGGCCCTTCTGTTTGGCATCAGCCATCAAGGACTGAAAAATATATTTTTCAGTAGTTGCAGCCTTTCTTCACACACAAATCAAAGTCTTCCCCTATCTAAACGATAGGCTACTAGTAACCTCCTCTCACCAAGTATATGAAGGACAAGGGATCTGACCTTTAGTCATGTTTCAGGACCTTGTTATCACAGCAGACCTGCAGAAGACTTCAATTATTCCAGTTTAAAGTTGGTAGGATATGTTTTTTTCTACCAAAAGACTAATTTTACACCCCACTGGCAGCCATGTCACAACTCTTATCTAATTGTTGGTAATCTAGTGACAGCCATCTCAGTGATACCGCTCCGCTGTCCTGATTTTAGCAGAATGTCCAGATTTTTGTTTCATATTTTTGGTCTGTTTCACGTAACACTTTGTTTTTCTGGCAAATCATTGAGGAATGTTGTTGTGTCTTTTGGCTTTTCCCAGTTAGGGGTCGCCACAGCGAAACTCCGGTCCGCTAATGATTGGCAGTAGATTTTTACGTGCCGAGTTGCCAGCCCTGATGCAAACCGTCAATGAAGGTACGCCCATTCACGCATGTCTCCACGCAGAAGACGCTGTAGCTGAGAATCGAACCGGACAGCATCTTACTGTGAGGCGACAACGCTACCGCAGCACCACCATCGCATCATTGATGAATGAAGTAAAAAAATAATGACAGAAGTTTGTTACAGACGTCATACTGTTCAGAAAATTCATGCCAATGCAAAATCTGTTATTCTATCAACTATCAAAGTTTGTAAGAGCAATATTTAAAACTTTTCCTTATTTTTGTGCCTTTGTTACCACCATTATATATGGCTTTGCCTAGATTTCTTGGTCTTAAAGGATGAGAGGTATGATCTCAGTCATTCCCCCTTGCACAGCTGTGCATGAGGGACCCTGCTGTATTTCCTGAAATCTATGGCCCTTCTAATTGTGGACACCTGCGAAAATACCTAAATTAGTCTGCATTCTGGCTTTCACGTTTTAGACGTTTATATCTATCATAGTTTAGTACAAATGACTTGTACCTGGGGCGAGAGCACACTTCCTCAATCACAGAACACAAGACGTCTGGCTCCAGTCATGAAAGATCTTCATATTAAGATGATTCAGTGGCAAGGGAGAAATATTTCATCCAGAACAAATTAAACCATCCAGAACTTATCTCAAAACTAAACATCCTCATATGCAGCTCTGAATCCAAATTAGTAAGAAACATTAAACATAAGAATGGATGACTCACTGTCCAAGTACAGTGCTAATAACAGTTAGTGTGTCTGTATCCCATCTAAACAACACGTGCATCAGCTCTAGACTTTATAAAATGTATATGGATGTCTATACCATTAGTCATATTGCAACTGAAGTGCTGCAATTACAATAAGGAGGAATTGTAACTCCTAATATAATGAATGTATATAACAAAACAGTTTGTGCTGATTTAGTTTTATGCTGTTTTTACAAAACATTTAATGCTATAATCTGTAAAATGGTTTTCCGAAAGGTTTGGAATCTGTTACGCTTAATATGTTGGAACCGGTAGTGCAGTGAAACATGGAACATAGCAGCATCTAATTTGACATATTGGTTGTAGTACTTGAACAAAAGAGATTAATAGCACCATAATCAGAAAATTACTGAATGGATATTCAGTGATGAAGAAGTGTGGCATCTTGACTTCAAAGGTACTCCAAATTGTTTGTAGAAAAGATTACCTAGGTGTGGGGCTAGCTCTCTACAAGATACACTCAGCGGAATTCTCACTGCTGTTAGCAGAACTGAGGCCTTGGTCACAAAAAAAAATAAAGACTACTAAAGTTAATTAGCTTACCGGAAATTAGTGCAAGAGACATGTAGAGACTTCAGGCTATGTATATGCAGTGATAGTTCTACTGGCAAAGGAGAACAGTGTCAAAGGTCACCTAATTAAGAAAACAAAGCCAGAAAGAATAACTACCATTTATATCAACTTCCTTTTAAAAAAAGACTTTAATGAATTACATGCCCAAAGGAGAGCTGGAGATGCTCATGGCTGTAGAGATGACTGCTGAACATGTTTTGTGTTCACTGACTGCCAGGTGTAAGAAATCAAACTCTTCCTGAAAGATTGCTGGTAAACAGAATGCTGTGATAGCAACACACACACACACACACACACACACATTACACATGTGACATAAAATAGTCACTTTTTATTAGTAGTTTAATGTAATCTATCAGGATTTTTTGTATCACTTGGGTGTGAGCTGTGTGTCTTAGGTTTTGACTACTTGACGTCCATTGTACTCATAGCATGACTTGTCGCTTTGTTTCTAAGTGACTGTTAAATATATACCTTATTGTGTGTATATTTGTTGTATTTCTTTCGTGTGTGTGTGTGTGTGTGTGTGTGTGTGCGTGTGTAGGCCTGTAAAAACATCCTGTATTGGTTTGGATTCTGACTTCCACTTTCAGTGTATTTTATATTTTCTAGGTCTGTCTTCATGTTCCTTGTTTCCAAGTATGCTATTTATTTTTAGTATGTTTTTGCGTGTATTTGTTTTTGTTGGTGGTTTGTAGATAGATTTGAGTGCTGATATCTTTAGCAACTGAAAAACAGGGTAGCCATTTCATTTTCTGTAAACTGTGCTTCATGACCTTTGACTTGACTTTGATTACCATAAATAGGTGCACTTGTTTTTCACTAGGGTCTCTCTGGCTATTAATAACTTGCTGGAGAACATTTCTTCTCCAATTGCATTTTCATGCTTTGCTTCTGCATTTTCAAAATACATATTTAACCATTGTAATGATATTATGGAACTACAGTATATTATATATATATTGTAATTTTTAATGTTGTCATTTTTGGGGATATAAAAGAATTTAGTGGGAGATAAAGAGAAAGGAAAGCTATTTTTGTGAATTAAGCTGCACCTTGGAGACCTTACATGCGTTTCACCACTTATGGTAAATTTCTTCAGTAATGTGCATGTACATATCGTATATCTATAAGGTAGAACCCATTGTTGAAATATCAACCTGTTTGCTCATCACTGATCACATCAAGAAATGCCAGCTTTCTAGTATTTAACCTGTTAGTTTACAAGGAAACATATCCACCAAATTATCTATTTATTTATTTGACATTTGTTAACTGGTCTGGTCCTACTGAGTTAAAGCCCATTTTCAGTGGAGACCTGAGGAGAAAAGCTCCAGATACTTATACAATTTTATGAAATTAAGCAAAGTTAAAATAAACAAAAATACAAAAAATGAAACAATGGCAATATATAACAGTTTACAAAATTGAGAAATCCAAAACAAATGATAAACGTAACTATGGTAGATACAACAGACCAACACATGGGAAGAAACTTTATACAAGTTCTTATTACTTAAGGAATAGGGGCTAAATCTGTTTAAGCCTTAACCTCCTAACTGTGTTAGGTAGAAGTAGTAGGTGAGGAAATAAGTAGCAGAAGGAAGAGGTCAGGGTTTATGTGGGGTCATGACAAGGGCATATCCACAATTTAGCTAGACATTTTTCTAGTTCTTTTTTGAAAATATTGGAGTGTTTAATGCTTCTTATGTTGAGTGGGAGTTTGTTCCAATTATTAGATACTGAATATTTTTATAATACTTTCCCCAATAATTTTATTGGGTTTGCATATTTGAAGAAGAAGTTGGTCTGTGCTACAGAGTGGGCATATAGGGTTATAGTGAGATACAGGATTGGCTAGGGAGGGGAAGGCCGAGGATTTGTTGAGTAAGAAGTGAATTATGTGGAGGTGTGAAAGTTGAAGTTGATAGGGAAATTTGAGCCACTGTAGGTTCTTTAGTGCCATGCAGTGGTGAGAGGAAAGTGATATGTTTTCAGCAAATTTTGTAGTTTTATTGTATGCCTGTTCCAGCTTAGTAATTAAAGAAGACTGAAGATTTGTAAGGATTGGGGCAACATAGAGAAGGCTTGGAAGTAGGTAAGCTTGAGCAAGGAGAGTCTAGAGTTAGGAATTTTTTGTTTCTATAGATGAGACCCAGTTTTTTTTTTTTTTTTTTTATAAATTGTTGGACATGGCAGTCAAATTTTAATTGATCATTTCTTATCGTTCCAAATAGCTTACAACCAAAATATAAAAAATATAACAACCCTCTGATGTACTAAGTGAATGTCTTTGTGTTTGTTTAAATAACAGACTCACTAAAATACTGTTCATTAACCCTTCACTCATCTTTGTACAATGGTGTAAGCATTCAGTGTAATCATAATTCTGTGGGGTGAGGCCTGAACCTTCCAATGTGTGGCTTGTGCCCCCAACCTCCCTACTTATTTGTTTGACTTTCAAATCACACCACCTTGGGCTAGGGACAAACTTCTAAATAACCAATATTTTTAGTGTTCTCTTTTGCATAGGAATGGCTTACTTAGACTTATAATAAACAAGTAGCAGGGGGGTTTGAAAGATAAGCCGTGTCTGTGTGTGTGTGTGTCTGTGTGTGTGTGTGTGTGTGTGTGTGTGTGTGTGCTTTACATTATGTAGTTCTAAATGGGTGGTCTGTTGCATAATGTTTTAAATGAATTTGGTGTTAGGCCTGTTTTATGTAACTGTTATTTTATTTTTTGTCATGTTGCTTTTCCAATAATTATGCTGTCTTAAGATTTATTTCAGCCTATTGTGCTTCACTCATTTTCTGTTTGATAAACCTTTGTATGAATTACAGATAGTTAAATGTCATTTGGTTAAAAAGATATATCTTAATTATAAAACAATTTAATTTTCCTTCAGATAGTAGACATTTAAAAATATATACTTTACAATATTATAGTTTGTGTGAATTTTAAAGTGCATAAAAAGTACATGGAAATTATTTCTGTTTGTTTTGCAGACCTACTATATATACTGTCTCTGAGATTATAGTAAATTGTAGTGCGAGAAAAGATTAATTTATGTACATTATGTTTTTCAGTGATGTCTGAGATAGCTGATTTCAAAGTTAGAATAATTACATTCTGGTTATGTGAAAATAAGCCTCAACACATGATGGTGATGGGGTTCTTACAAAAAGACATATTGTATAAACTTTCGTCTGGAATGTTTACTGCCATAAAGTCCCACTCAGAAAGACAGTAAACTGTAGTAGTAATTTATTGTCACTTATT